>NC_059273.1:1507500-1515000 GCF_017591435.1 Portunus trituberculatus
GTTTTATTGTCGAAAAACTTCTTACGCTATATGGACGAGGCGAATGAAGCAGCTAATTGCCTGTCAGCGCTGCGCATCGGAAAGGCTGCACAAGGAATGAGAATTGGACGTGAAAGAAACATAAAAGATCGAGCAAAGTAACTCATTACCTCACATCTAAGAAAACTCATGTAAAATAACACGTGTAAACTACGCGCACATCTCCTTTGAATGACAGAGAAGAGAAGGGAGACATGGAGAAAGGAATGATAAAAGAGAGAAGAGAAAAAGAGAAGAACGACAATAAGAGAGAAAGGCAGAGGAAGGAGAGAGGGCGGGGTATGGAAAGGAACATCAGCAGGAACCAAGAATAGAGAGGGTGAAAAGGGAATGAGTGCACGGAATGAAAGGGTGTGCAGTGTGCGAGACTGGAGGTTAAGGTTCTGGGTAAAGAGTACGATGGTCCAGGAATTATTGAGAGGCACGAATGAAGGAAATGGCGAGGAGGTGAGCGCTTGAATGACACGAGAGAGAGAGAGAGAGAGAGAGAGAGAGAGAGAGAGAGAGAGAGAGAGAGAGAGAGAGAGAGAGAGAGAGAGAGAGAGAGAGAGAGAGAGAGAGAGAGAGAGAGAGAGAGAGAGAGAGAGAGAGAGAGAGAGAGAAGAGAGAGAGAGAGAAGAGAAGAGAAGAGAAGAGAAGAGAAGAGAAGAGAAGAGAAGAGAAGAGAAGAGAAGAGAAGGGAAGAGGAGAGAGAGAGAGAGCAGGAGAGAGAGAGCAAGAAGAGAGAGAGAGAGAGAGAGAGAGAGAGAGAGAGAGAGAGAGAGAGAGAGAGAGAGAGAGAGAGAGAGAGAGAGAGAGAGAGAGAGAGAGAGAGAGAGAGACAGAGCTGCGGTGAAAAAGGAAGAAAATTTATTGAGTTTGTTGATAAAGAAAGGTCAGCAGTCTTCTCGGCTCTTCCTTCCCACCAACTACTCGTCAATAAAAAAAAAAAGTAAAGAAAGATTAAAAAATGAAGAAATGAACACGATTAAAGGTTACTCTTATACGTAAATGCATTATGAAATGAAAAGATAAGAAATATACTTTCTGATACCTTAGAGAAGTAGCATAAAGCGAATCATCTCTCTCTCTCTCTCTCTCTCTCTCTCTCAACCGACACACACCCGCACACACACAAACACACACACACACACACACACACACACACATATACTGTACACACACACACACACACACACACACACGAGCAAGAGGGTGTACTATCTCTCATTAGCAACACCATTTTTTCATATATGTTCACGGAAGGCTCAAGGTTACTCAGACTTCATGGATAGCAACCAAATGAAGTAGGTAGAAATAATACACTCGATGGGAAAAATATTTACATGAGTGATATTTCCCAACTCGATGCTCTGTTGACACTGTAGTGCTGGTGGGGAAAACACTGACCTATAACTTTATAGTTTTCAAATAAAATAAACTGCGCCTTTTTCGCATAAAGTATAGAAATATTCTTCCGCAGTTTGCACATTTCAGTGATATCCAGAAATTTTTTTTTTTATTTCCTTTTGTTTTCGCATATTTCCATGGCCAATACGTGATCCTGCATATTCTTATACAAGGCAATCTAAAAAGGAAACCTAACAAAGAGCCAAAAACATTGAAACCTCCGGTAAGCTATTTGATGCAGAAATAATATATAACTCGATATTCGAGGAGGATGAGGTGAAACTGAACCGCAGCCGTAATAAAGGCAATGTGCGAAATGATAACACACAAACACACATTTCCAGCACAGAAAAACCGCGGTGGTTTTTTTTTTTTTTTGTACTCATTGATGTTGCTTGTCATTTTCTACCCATTCAGTTTTTTTTTTTCTTCCGTCTCTCTTTTCATTTCTCAAGTAGTATTCTTCTGATTCCTTTTCACGTGCATTTAAGCGTTCCTAATTGCTGTTTAGTTCGTCTGTGTTAGTAAGTTTATAAATGTTGCAACCTGAATGATAAGCACTTCCAAGATGGAATTCTTTTAATTTCTTAGAAACATGTATGTATCTAATATATATATATATATATATATATATATATATATATATATATATATATATATATATATATATATATATATATATATATATATATATATATATATATATATATATATATATATATATATATATATATATATATATATGTGTGACTGTGTGTGTGTGTGTGTGTGTGAGAGAGTAAAGTCGGGGAGGACTGTGCAGGACAACGCCAGTAAACACGCGATCCTGTTTACTTGCTTGTGTCCCCACCTGATTACCGACGCGTGTGCACGTACATATGTGTGTGTGTGTGTGTGTGTGTGTGTGTGTGTGTGTGTGTGTGTGTGTGTGTGTGTGTGTGTGTGTGTGTGTGTGTGTGTGTGTGTGTGTATAACAGAAAAGGGTCGTGGCGCACACTTGTTGTATATGGCGAGTCATGCAAGGGAAGATTCATGTGCTAAAATAGAAAGGGCATTATTTGCTCTCGAAATTCTCTTGATTTATCACTCTGGAGAAATGTATTACGTAAATTGGTTTTGTTATTTGTAATGTTCACAGTGAATGTTTTTTTTTCCTTTTATTGTAATTGATAGGACATCTCTGAAAGCAAGAACGGTCAATAAATATGTCATCAAGAATTTCTATACACTGTTTATCTTATCAAACATAACGGTTTTTAAATATAATGGAGTTAATATCTCTCACTTTTGTATTCATTATTACTTGAGCTGAGGTGTAAATATTTGATATTGTGGGAAATAAATACTTTCTTCCTAAAAAGCTACATAAATAATATTCGTTTCAGAAATGCTTATCATTATTTTTAACACCTGTTTCATCCACGCTACTCGCCCTCCAAAGTAAATAACCGTTTTCAGCCTTTGAGCTCCACAACATTTGTTGGTAGAATGGTTCAGGTCGTGTGGTGAGCGAGGCGTGTGTGGGAATTACCACATTCCAGACCCGCTTGTGTGAGTCTGACAGTCAACAGCCTCCATCAGTTCCTATTTTGACAGTGGATTGAATGTTTGTTTTCCTCGCCTCACCCTCATTCACTCCCTCCCTCCGACTCTTCTACACCACTCTTTCTTTATGCACTCTGTCCCTTTGCATATTCTTCTTTTGCTTTTTCGTCACGTTTTTTTTTTTTTTTTTTTGCTAGAATGCATCTTACTCCAATAACTTTATCACCTGATCAGCATTATGAATATTAAGGCAACCTACATACTTTTCATGCTTATTAAATTTCCAACATTATAGCTTCATTATAAATTAAACTTATTTCTTACACACACACGCGCGTGCACACACACACACACACACACACACACACACACACACACACACACACACACACACACACACACACACACACTAACACTTGTGTTACATATTATCTGCGATTCAGAAATTCTCTCTCTCTCTCTCTCTCTCTCTCTCTCTCTCTCTCTCTCTCTCTCTCTCTCTCTCTCTCTCTCTCTCTCTCTCTCTCTCTCTCTCTCTCTCTCTCTCTCTCTCTCTCTCTCTCTCTCTCTCTCTCTCTCTCTCTCTCTCTCTCTCTCTCTCTCTCTCTCTCTCTCTCTCTCTCTCTCTCTTCTGCATGTAATTTTGTGACTGTAGTGGCAAGATATATATATATATATATATATATATATATATATATATATATATATATATATATATATAGAGAGAGAGAGAGAGAGAGAGAGAGAGAGAGAGAGAGAGAGAGAGAGAGAGAGAGAGAGAGAGAGAGAGAGAGAGAGAGAGAGAGAGAGAGAGAGAGAGAGAGAGAGAGAGAGAGAGAGAGAGAGAGAGAAAAAAAATTTCTCTCCAATCTCTGAATCCCATTTCCCTCCCACTCCAGGCCTAGCCCAGCCACCGCCTGAGCTTGTAATCTCCGCACGTATCATCTGAGAGAAACTGCCACCAATGCATCCATGATGTAAATTCAGCGCATGTTTAATACTAGAACGGAGTCATCGCTTGCAGACCTACTCTCTCATCGGTATTGGATGTGTATAAATTAGAAAATCACCAAGTCTCCCCTGAACCTCCACAGCTGTAATTGGATTCAGAACTCTCAGTTTAGAGAAACTTTTACTTCCTTGGCACCACTGAGGGTTAATGAAACTGCATAGGTGTCGCTGGAAGCAGAACAATGAACAGTCACCTACTCTTCACTCGGCCTTAGTAAGTGATGGTCTTAGCGCCGGAAGCCATCGGAAGAGAAAGACTGCACGCTTTCACTGGCGAAGTTTGTCTTATTGATGATGCTTGTTATGTGGACGAATGATGGGGGTGAGCAATTCCATTCATGGTTACTAATGATGTATGTTGGTCCTCCATGGATGATGATGAACTGAATGTAATGTCAAAATTGTCCATTGATGGCATGAAAGCGAGCAAGTGTAATCGAACACCTATACACTACTGTGAATTTTTCTTTCTCTCTCTCTCTCTCTCTCTCTCTCTCTCTCTCTCTCTCTCTCTCTCTCTCTCTCTCTCTCTCTCTCTCTCTCTCACACACACACACACACACACACACACACACACACACACACACACGCACACGCACACACACAAAAAAAAACTGATATCAGAAGAGAATCATATCAAATATAAGATTAAAAACAAAGTGTTATGCATGTTTGTAAGCGTATTAGAATAAACTAAAAGCTTCTGTGGCACCTTTTTACATAAATTTCTTGATCTCATTGATAACAGATGCACAGAAGAAAACACCAAGTTAATTGTCTCGCCGGATCATCATATCCCAGTTCAACCCTCACAACCCAATATGAGTTTTCAAAGTGAAATGATACTAATATCAAAACATGTGCACGATAATCAACGTTTTGTTGTCAATCAGAAAGCAGGTTATAGTATGCCACTATGGCTGCTGAATCCCTTTCCCAGATTTCTGCTATTCATTGCAAGAGATTTAGCATAGACGGAGGAGGAAAGTGTGTGCAACTGAACTACAAACTTTGTTGCTCCCTCTTGACACCTCTGCTGTTCTCAAATAGAGGTACTGTGTGTGGTGAAAATTGAAGTTCATCCCTAGTATATATATATATATATATATATATATATATATATATATATATATATATATATATATATATATATATATATATATATATATATATATATACACATTTATACATGTATATAACTGTAGCTGATCTATTGTTCACGTGACGCAAGGATGTTTATCATGTGAAAACCTTCCCCAACACAAGCAGGAGAGATAAAAAAAAAAAAAAAACATTGCGTGGTATAGTACGTTCATTGTAATACTGTACCAATTGAAAGTGAATTTGCCTCGTCAGAATTGATACTTGCTTCCCTTAATGACATAAGGAAATGCTTGTTGTTGATTGAGGAAATGTGTTACTCCTGTTGCGTTGATACTAACAATGAGGTTTCGGACAGACAAAAGAGAAAGAGAAAGAACTCTTCATGAGGCTTTGATACTCAGTCAACCTATTTTTGATTGCTCAAAGATTCGTGACATCCAGATAGCAAAACCCACATTGGTTAACGTGATGACGCAGACACTCTAAGTGTTATGAAGGAAGACGGAACTATATATGCAAAGCTGATTCAGTCATACACTGAAGGCTTAGAAGGGCTTTCTTCGAGGATTCGTCATCATTGTCTTCGAAGAAAAGCCAAATAAACAGAGCGAGAGATAAAGGGGCACCACTGCGAAAATGACGACGTCGTGACCAGAGCCTCTCTCAGAGTGGCGGGCAAGTGTGGGCTGAACAAACACATGGACCAAGACTCTCCCTGTCGCCCGCGGCCCCCAAACCCAGCACGCACCTGCCACCCTCACTCAGCCTGACTCAGAAGGTCTTGAAAGCTGAGGCAGGAGACCGCGAGAGATCTACAGCAAGTTCTATCAGAAAAATATAAGGAGTGAAGGATAGATCATTTATTGTATACAGGAGAAAACTTCATCAAACATCAAAAATGTAAAAAAGGGAAATGCCTTTGGGTAGTACAGGAGACAGAAAAATAACCGCACAGTAAAATTACCTATTACAGGGTGAAGCACATGAAAATGTGTAGCGCAGAGAGAGAGAGAGAGAGAGAGAGAGAGAGAGAGAGAGAGAGAGAGAGAGAGAGAGAGAGAGATAGTGGGTGTATGGGTCGGTCCTCTTTAACGCTCCAGGGCGCTGCAGCAATTAGCCTGGGATCATCACCTTCAACACATGAAAGCGGCATCCGTCTCTGTAGCGCCACGTAGGGGGAAAGTATATCCCTTTAGGCGCGTTTACAAAATTAAGCAAAATTACTTCAGATACTATTGACGTAAAGACTCCGACTGCAACTCAGCCTTGTCAGCGTTGAGCGAAGTGGAAATTCTCTCTCTCTCTCTCTCTCTCTCTCTCTCTCTCTCTCTCTCTCTCTCTCTCTCTCTCTCTCTCTCTCTCTCTCTCTCTCATGACTTTCTTCTCTTCTCTTACCGCGTTTGTTTTGGTTTTCTTCATCATGCACATCCATGCGTTCCATGCCTCCAGTCACACCCTTAGGAAGACAATGGGCTAACATTCATGTGAGGCACAAATACAAGATTTTTTTTACGAACATGATAACTAAGAGCAAACTAGCTCCAGGGAATGTGTGGGAAGGACAGCCAGCGCGTGGGTGGAGCAAAGAGCGTGTGGAAGTTAGGGAGGAAAATAATGTCTTTCTTGGTACTCCTCCAGTGCTGTGAAAGGCTGCCTCCTCCCCCTTGCCTAGAAGACCTAGGGCGGGCAAACAATGAGTAGATTGTGAACCTGCAGGTAAACGGATGACCACGCTGTATGCTATCGGAGGGAAGGACCGTCAGGCCTGGAGGGATGGCATCTCAGTAATATCCCAAAGAATTGTCCAGTACCAGTCACAACAATAATGACTATACCAGAGTCAATGTATACATTGTGCAGCGCAGATATATATCTACATAATAACATTTAAAAGACAAACATGCAAAAAAAGCTTACAATTCACAAGGGGATGTGTTTTCTGTGCACCCCTTGGCGAAGCAGGGGCTGGTAAGAGCTTAAACCACCTGCACATTCCTACAGTAACGGGTTTCAGGTTGGTGACTTTGCCGAGCATCTCGCTGGTTCTCCTACACCCCTTTGCACCCGGCTAGACCTCCCACCCTCCTCTCAGGAAATAACATCCCTAGTGACTCAACAATATCCTGACCTTCTCTGCTGACCTTGCCTCCGCACCTGCCCACCGTCAAGGAGGGAGGAACCCACACAGAAAGAGAGAAAGAGATAGAGAGAGAAAAAAAAATACCCAGAAGGGAGAAGCAAAGAGAGTCATTTCGTAACCATCTTCCATCTCGTGGGGAGGTTAATTTAGAGCCTCTTACTAATCTCCCTTCACACAAGGGAGTCTATGATTAGGGAGTAAGGAAGCCTAAAAGTGTGTGTGTGTGTGTGTGTGTGTGTGTGTGTGTGTGTGTGTGTGTGTGTGTGTGTGTG
>NC_059273.1:1520000-1550000 GCF_017591435.1 Portunus trituberculatus
GAAGAAAATAAACATATCCACGACCATCATGAAAGATGAAGTATATGATTACCACGACACACCTTCCATCTCCTCGTTCTCTTCGTGTAGTTTCTTGACGACACTGGCAGTTTTCGAGAATAGTAAGACATTCTAAAAACTGAAAGCAAAACTTCCACTTTTCTTCAGCATTCCTTGTGAAGAGCGGCACCAACAAGCATCGTTGAGCTGCTTTGTTCTCGCTCGCGGCTTGTCCCCACTGATGTGAGTATTATCCGGTTTAGTGCGCCACATTTTTACTGAGCTCTAGGCACCTCTTCTTGTATGTATACCAGCCTGTAGCAGACCACTGTTGTTGCTACGTTCATAACACAATGGAGGCTACAAGTAATGGAAACAAAATATTAAATTTGAAAATATTTATCAAAAGAAGTGTACCATCTTGGTTCTACCTAAGGGCACCATTCTTCCAAGTGTATTTACGGCAAGGAATAAACTGACGCGTAATATTACACAGTAAAATACAAATTGCACCTTGAAGGATCTAAGTTTCACATTACAGCGATAACAACATGTGTAACAAAACGCAATTTTTAGTTTCGCTAAAGATTTTTTATTTATTTATTTATTTTCTTATTGGTAGCGGTTGCATATTATCACATCTTACCAAACTGCTTCCTTCAACCATAGGGTATGAACCAAATGTTCCTTCTTCCCACTCTGGTCCTGTAGTCGCACGTTTGGCTTCTAGTGCCTCGCTTACACATATAATTTCGATCCATAGTGTAATTAATTTACAACAGCAGTAACCTTATTACTCAGGAGGCGCCCTTCTTTTACCCGTTTTCTTCGGTATTTTCCGGTTTGGATCCCATCTGTGTCCTGTTCATATTCCTTATCGATTTCAACTGCTTCGTCATCAACTCATTATAACCGTATACTATTTCTTTTTTATTTATGGATTTTATCATTCTTTTTCTTTGTTCTCACTATTGTATAAGGTTTAGAATACAAACTCATATTAAAGTGATGATGAAGGAGGAGAAAAGGAGAAGGAAGAAAATAACACACAAAGATACACACACACACACACACACACACACACACACACACACTTCGTACACTAAGCAATATTAAACCATGTCTGAAGCGAGGCAGGCTATATTGTTTTCATGGTTTCATTACTCGGAAATTAGTCGAAATTTCTCGTAACTGGAATAGTAATATGCCTGAAGTACTTCACACTTTGTGGTAACATTATCATTTATTTCTATTTATTAGCATCAATTTAAAAAAGAAACCCAGCAGCCGTACATCATTTTTTCCTTATTTTCTAAATTTTTACAGTGGCTATTCAGCATTAATAATGTTAAAGGTTTCATATATAATAAACATAAAATCACGAGAGAGAGAGAGAGAGAGAGAGAGAGAGAGAGAGAGAGAGAGAGAGAGAGAGAGAGAGAGAGAGAGAGAGAGAGAGAGAGAGAGAGAGAGATCGGGGTGGGGGGCATGTAACGAAGAGAACAACAGGGTAGAAATCATTTTAAAAAGATGCCCAGAAGAGTTAAAAACAAAAACTTCGAAAAAAAAAAGGGAGCACAGGGGAAGGGAAAGGAAGACGCACACATGAGGAAGGAACACGGAGAGGAAGGAATAGGTGTGTGAAAATCCTGGAAGAAAGTGAAGACAGAGAATGTTGAGAAGAGGGAAGGGAACTGAGTGGAGGGAGACGCCAGAGGGAAAGGAGGGGAAGTGGATGCTCCTCTGCAGGTGGATAATAAACAGAGGACAAACGCGACATTTATGGTCAAATACCAAACAGAAAGACGGGAAGAGGGAAGAGGTGGAGGCAGAACTGAAGAAGGAGAGAGAAACAGGAGGAATAAGAGAAGGGAAAGGAACAGTAAGGAATACAAAAAAAAAAATAAGATAAAGAAATTAGAACTCGAAACAAAAAGCAAGAAAGGATACAAAGAAATACAAAAAAAGTACCAACAAAAAATCTCTTGCCCTTTAGGAGACCAGTGTTAAACTTGTTCCTAGGTGGGAGACGCAAGATACTAAAACGTCTCCCTGGGTATTGTTCCATCCAGTCGACGTCGATAGGATATAAAAGAGTATAGACAACAGTAAAGATATGGAAGGACAGTCTTCATAGAACTGTCAGTATTGGCACTACCATCTGGGCATAACGAACAGAGCTACACGACCTAAAACAGAATCTGAACTACCGCACCTCTTAAATTAATTTCGAAAAGAAGCCAGTGAAGGAAAAGAGGAAAGTAAATAAATCAATCAATCAAAGAGAAGGGGAACACATCAGAAAAGATTGTGTTATGCGTTGCAAAAAATAAAAATAAGACTAATACCACGCTCAGATATGAAGCGTTGACTAAAACCAGAAACAGGCACAGATATCTTGACTTCGGTAACCTTCAGTAGGGAATGAGGAGTGGAGAGAGGCATTCTTCCCGTGGTCAGCTTAGTACCATGTCCTAGAAATGCAACCATCACCACGGCAATAAGTCTGCAAGGCCGTTAACCTATAAGTTTTTTTTTTTTTTTTTTTTAAGCAGACGAGCAAATACAGTGTTAGTTGCCGACCAATATATATGTGGTTAATCATCATTTTTACTCTATATAGTACACTACGAATGTTTATTGTTTGTATAATGAAAGTCCCGTCTCAGGTGTTCAAACACACACACACACACACACACACACACACACACACACACACACACACACACACACACACACACACACACACACCAGAAAGATTCACTTAATGGCACACACACATTTCGCCAAGTGTTTGTGTGCATATTTGTCTCTTAACTCAAGTTCTCTCTTACTGCTTTGTTTTCCGCCTTCACCATCCCTCTTCCTTTCCACATCCAGGATTCCTTTTGTTGTGTTGTGTTAGAATGTTTTGTGTTGTGTTGAGCCATTGCTTCCTCTCCCCAAGTCTTATATGAATCAATGAATGGAGAATTTTCTCAATAATACGTCGTTTCTTGAATAATACTAGTTGTAAGAATTCAATATCCGCCTTAAATGACCATGATAATTAAAAAAAATCTACTATTCAGTATTGTGTGTCTCTGCGTGAAATATCTGAAAAATATGACTCACATTATATTTTCTTTCAATGACGATAAAGGTACATACCTGATGAGTATACATCCATCAGAGAACTCTTGTTTTTTTTTTTTTTGGGGGTTGGCTTCAAAATGTAAACACTTCACGAACGCTGTTTACTAATTATGTGGCTTCGAATTTAGTTATTTTAGCCATCGTGTGTGTGTGTGTGTGTGTGTGTGTGTGTGTGTGTGTGTGTGTGTGTGTGTGTGTGTGTGTGTGTGTGTGTGTGTGTGTGTGTGTGTGTGTGTGTGTGTGTGTGTGTGTGTGTGTGTCTAAACCTTTGGCGTGGCTTTTATTCCTACACACAAATACGCAATCATGATGGACTCTGTCAGGTAGAAATGATGATTGACCAAATAAATGAGAGAGAGAGAGAGAGAGAGAGAGAGAGAGAGAGAGAGAGAGAGAGAGAGAGAGAGAGAGAGAGAGAGAGAGAGAGAGAGAGAGAGAGAGAGAGAGAGAGAGAGAGAGAGAGAGAGAGAGAGAGAGAGAGAGAGAGAGAGTAGCTATGTCAACGTGGAGATGAACAGCTAAAATCAGTTCCATGAAGTAACAAGAATAGACCACAACGAAGAGGTAAAGATAAAAGGAAAGAGATATAAAAATCTAGAATTATGTAAATATTTTCGTTCCAATTTTCTTTAAGTGAAATATTTTACAGACGTGGTAAAAAGTAAAGGACGTAAAACAATCACGAGAGAATTTACCGGTGACCTCTCTTTCCATTACTTCCGTTTCTTTTGGTGGTGAGGTCCAGATGTCCGGCCCGGCCCTCCACACATACGTGCTGCCTGATTGTGTTTCATGTCCCGTTGGATGTGTTCGCATTAAATAAAGAGCGACCTACTACTGGCTCGGCCTTCATTATACTGTTCCATGAAGTCTGTCATTACGCTGTACACCAAAATCACCAAACACACATCAAAGATATTTCACGGATTACCTAATATATATATATATATATATATATATATATATATATATATATATATATATATATATATATATATATATATATATATATATATAAACTCATGCAAATATATAATCATGTCATCATGAGAAAAAACTGTGAGATATTTCATTGTATGCAGTATCACTGCGGAGAAGCTTGTTCCTTATATTAATGTCTGAATAAATCACGGGCTTAATATACAAAAAATAATATGTATATACTTTACTATGATTTCCATGTATCAGGAAAACCGCAAAGAAATGTGCCTTTGATAAGATGAAGCCTTAAGGACAAAATAGTAATAATAATTAAATAATGACTTTATCAATGATCAAGTCGTACTCATCGACACACAACAATACACTACGAAAACGAAGAGCAGTTTGTGCTGTGACTGGCGGGGACTTGTGGGCTCTTGGCCTAATCAGTCTTGATACAACATAAGCCACGAGAGACCTTTCCAGCCTCCCATAATGTTAATTTCATCACTTCTCTGAGAATCGTCGAACTCTTGAGTCTACTAAACTCTGAGTCTAGCAGCCTTTTATTGGCCAAGGACTCGGGTGCTGGAGCTTTTACAGCCAACTCCCGATTCGCCTATAATCCCGACTCAGCGGATCCGGGCAGACGAGAGCTGACAGTTCCACGAAGATAAGTGAGTTTGGATGTGATTCAGATGTGAGGAAGACGCGTAAAAGGTGACGTATTAGCGTCAGGCTACAGGAGTGAAATTCACGGTCTGAAAAATTGGACAAGGATAAAATGGAACAAGAAAATCAAGATCAGAGAGAGAGAGAGAGAGAGAGAGAGAGAGAGAGAGAGAGAGAGAGAGAGAAATTAAAATATTAATATGAGCTGTGTGTGTGTGTGTGTGTGTGTGTGTGTGTGTGTGTGTGTGTGTGTGTGTGTGTGTGTGTGTGTGTGTGTGTGTGTGTGTGTGTGTGTGTGTGTGTGTGTGTGTGTGTGTGTGTGTGTGTGTGTGTGTGTGTTGGATTTAAAGACTTCCAAAGAGTCCGATTGGTATGTTTAAATAAACTGACCGCAAAACACGTAAACTAAAAATAGTCTTTATAAATCATTCATTAATTATATTTGCATAGATTCATGTGTACTGGTATGTGCATATAACAATTATACTAACGTTTCAATTATTTTCAGGGCTTGCTTTACATGTAAACAAATATTTTATGATGCGTGTTATTACTACACACTAAATTCATCTGACAAAAAAGATGTGCCCATTGGAAAAACTTATTACCGCCACAAAGCTCACGCTCACCACCACTTTCCTCTACAGTAAAATATTACCATGGAACTGAATACTGCATGACACATTGAGGTCAGTGGGCGGGGCATTGACAGGCGCTTTGTGGCGGCAGACTACCAGGAGTACATGGCCTCTGCCCAGTGTGTTATATTAATCTTATTTATAACAGGCTGGAGCTTAATAATGAGTTTGCAAGTGTCTGAGTAATAATAATGCAGCATCATATACCAGTTAAAGTACACATTGCAATTGTTCCACTTGCACTCACACCTATTATGTCTTACACATACACACACACACACACACACACACACACACACACACACACACACACACACACACACACACACACACATAACCACCAGCACTCTACTAATTACACGGCGTCCTCTTCCCGTCAATCTCACGGATGGTTTATACAAAATGGCGCCGTGAGCCTCCACACAATCATATCCTAACAGTTATATTACTATCCAGTATTTTTATCTATTAATTAACTTTGGGACTGTGCATTTAATCAGTGTTCAGTTATACATTAGCAATTAGCATTATATTCAGCATTATATTCATTCAACCATTACCACCACTTACTAACCTCAACGGAGCAATGAAAATCAGTCTCTATAATAGTATTTGTCCATTCACTAAACAAATGATGCTATTTTAAAGTAATGCAATTCATACTCTCCTATGTATGTATATGATATGCGTATTATATTTCAGCGCAGGATCCCCCAAACAATAACTCCTTGAAATATTAGCACATAAATTGGTCACCATTATACATTTCCATGTGATTTAAAGAATGTATTTCATATACACATCCCAGTCTCTCTCTCTCTCTCTCTCTCTCTCTCTCTCTCTCTCTCTCTCTCTCTCTCTCTCTCTCTCACTCCTCCAAGACAAAGCAACAATCATAAGCCTAATTATCACGTGTCACCAAGCGTGCCGCGGCCCGCCTCGCCTCCTGCTCGCCTTTAAGCCCTTACTCAAAAGCGACTTTTGGTTTCCAGAGGGCTCCTCCCTCCCTTCCTCTCCTTCCCTCCCTCCATCCTAAGCCTTCACTCTTTCGTCCTCCTTCCCTCGGTCTGGCTGAAAATAACATCAAACATACTCTGACATACACGTGGACTACTTCACTCTAACACCTCTCAAAAATATCTATTGGAAAAAATATTCATTTTCTTAGTTTCTTCCAAAGTTACAATTAACAATATTTATTTACTCCTACCTCCCTCCCTCCCTCCCTCCATCTCTCCTTCTCTCTCTCTCTCTCTCTCTCTCTCTCTCTCTCTCTCTCTCTCTCTCTCTCTCTCTCTCTCCCACACACACACACACATACACACACACGGAAGCTAGATGTCTTCTCTAACCTTTATTCCCCAGAACTCATCGACCCAAATACGTCAACTCGCGACATAAAATAAATTTCAAAATTATATCTTCTATATCTTCTACGGCCGTTAAAACTTCTCCAGACGAGGTCACTTCAAAATTCATCCTCTAACCTTTCCCATAAAAAGTTACTTAAAAAAGTCATCTAACATGCTGCTTGGCCACCCACTACCTCCCGGCTCCACTTTTTCCACATGAGTCCTTTAAGAGTTTGGAGCGAGCAGGAAAAGGCGCCTTAACTTGTCTGAAGAAGGGAAAGCAGTGACGAAGATTAGAGTTAGTCCCTTTAAAAGTGTTGCAAGTTCAGTAAATCAAAATGAATAGAAGGAATACCACCATGAAAAATAATATGTAGGTAAAATTATCCTGACAAAATGTATTATATATAATTGTATGTACACACACACACACACACACACACACACACACACACACACACACACACACACACACACACACACACATACATACACACACACGCACACACGAGAGCAAAGTTTGCTTCAGTGGAAAAAAGTTTCACCTTTATATACAAAAAAGGTAAAGATAAAAGCAGGCTGAATTAACCTTAAGGTAATAGGGCTCCTAATTTTGGTGGTAGCAGCAGTAAAGGTGGGAAGGGGGGAAGTGAGGGGGCCGATGAGAGCAGAGCAGTGCCACTCCCCTGGTAATTAGAGAAAGCAGTATGAATGCTAATTAGAGAGTTGGAAAAATACTCCGTCTCGCGGGGCTATGATTTCTGTGTTTCCTGCTGCTGATAGTGTTTTCATTCTGCTGGTTAAGCGCGGCGGGGGCTTAGCCAGAGTTTTCGCTAATGTCTTTTTTCATCTCTGATTGTTCACATACTATCGTTCTTTTTATCTACATATCTATCTTATCTATCTATCAATGCATAGTGCGTGTCTGTGTGTGTGTGAGAGAGTCTTGTGCAGGTGGAAGTGTGCAGGATTCGCACAAACATATTAAAAAAAATTTATATAAATCAATGAAGTTTATGCAGCGCAAAAGAAAATATATATATCGCAAGACAAAATGTACATACAGAAGTACACTCGCTAAGCAATAAATAAATAATTCGCTTCTTAAGAGAATATCTCATACAAAAGTTAATAAAGAAAAATAAATAGCACCAAAACACCATATTCATTACATAAACAGATATTCGACAAAAGAAGGGAAAGTAGGCACACGTGCACACCAGTGGAAAGCAAGATTCAGTACGGGTATAGAAGCACAACAGACGGAGACGCCTGTCCGAATAACTTGCCACTTTTACGTCAAGGTAGAGTAAGTGGACAGTTAGTAACAAACACTCCACAAATTTCATCGTGGTGTTGTAGGAAGAAAAATAACATCCACAGCATGATGTCCTTACAGTTTTTTTTTTACTTTTTTTTATCTTAATTGTCACATTCCTTTATGCTGTGCTGACCATAATCCTTCAAAGATAATTATGAAATATAAAGTGGAGACTGGCACTGAATGAAGATATTGTATAAATTAATGCTCTACTGAACTCAGTGACTCTTATGAAAGGCTAGACAATTTCATTTCAAAAGCTGTTGGGTTGGCGCGCAATGCAACGTAATAGAGGAATATCAGGACCTAGATTTTTGCGTGACGGATAATTGGAATTGTTTGGAAACGAAGCACCGGTCAACAAATATGGAGGACATCGTATATATGAAATAAGTTTTAGCTTCTTAAATAAGTAAATGGAAATGTCAATTCATGAACTTACTATTACATTCAGGGAGTTCAGGGAGGGAAAGGGACACCAACTATTCGCTTAATGCTGGCAAGGACTATTGAGACACATTAATTACATCAAGGAATCACCTCAATGGCTCGATTCTGAATTAATTATCAGATTCTTGTGGAAAAGATACATCTTTTCCGGTGGATAATTAGATGAAATACTAAAAATAGTTTGAATGAAGAGAATACTTATTTATTCTCAGCACACACTAATTCTTTTCTCAACAACCTCATCTTCTGAAGTTTTTTTATATAAATGTTTCTTCTCGATTATCATTTTTATGATTTGTGATTACATATTTTTATTTGGTGAGCTTTGTGACAGGAGCTACTGATATAATCTAAAATCTGCCAATATGCTGATTTATAAAAAAAAAAAAAAAACATTCCAAGATATTAAGAAAACTTGTAATTCATGTTTTCTTTTTTTGTTAAACATTACAAATAAAACTTAGAAAAAAACATAAAATGAACAAAGGTCAAAAGATACGGCGCAGACAAATTTAACAATGAATGTCAAATGCTACGGAACTAAATCGACATTAATCTAAATAGAACCAAAATTTACGTGCCATATCTACTTGTTTTATCACGTCTGGTCAAGCTAGCTTTTCAAATCAATGGTCAGGTAAACACAGAAACACAATAGTCAAGCACAACATAAGCAAAGTCGATAAAGCTTTACGTGATAAACTAACGTATAATTTTTTTTTTGTTTTTTGAAAGAAAAATTCATATAGAATTGATAAAACGCAGCGCGCCAAGGAGTAATTCAAGTCATCGTATGATTTTTTTTTTATAGGGTCTTTGTATCATCTCCGATAGTATGCAAAATAAAATACATGACGGATATAAGGGAACTTTTAAAACGCATTTCTGTCAGCAACAAAATAACAGGAGAAATTTTTCTCTACTTTTCAACACAGAGAAAGATCGTAAAGCTACATACCTGACGAACATAACGAAAACCTGATACCTGTACTTGAGTGACGCATGAAAAGGAGATAGAAATGAAGCGAAACATTGATGGCCAGAGCGTGTCTGCGGGATCTGCCAAGAATTCATGACACGAAGGTTATAGGAACGCCTTTTGTTATTCATTTTTACCTCGAAAAAAAAAAAAAAAAATACGTGAATAAATAACTTAGCAGAAACCACTGAAGGAACAAAAAGAACTGCTGTAAATCATAGAGCAATGAGATATTACGCAAATATTTTCGTATAAACCTCCCAATATTTCATCATAATATCCTCCCTGAACTCACTCACACACTCTCTCTCTCTCTCTCTCTCTCTCTCTCTCTCTCTCTCTCTCTCTCTCTCTCTCACACACACACACACACACACACACAGTTTCACTATCTCCTGGTTACCATCACGATAGATAATGCTTTGGATGTTTTTTTCTCCTCCCTCCGTTATCTCAGTGGGATTCATGATTCTGCTTCTCTTTCTTCCTTATCACTACATTTACTTTCCTCTTAATTCTTGTGGACAGAATTTAGAGGCTCATTTTTCTGTCCTAAATTGTTTATCTCGCTAGGTACAGATCAGTGCCAAAAAGAAACCGGTGCAGATGCCATGGACTCTAAGATGGGATTGATAACGCTCAGTTGGTAGAACTTGTGTGGGATTAGTTAGTACATGATAGTGTACATGTTTCTTAAATCAAACAAAAAAGTTATTACATATTTTACAAAATGGTGACTAATGGTAACTGTTGGCAAAAAAAGAAGGAAAAAAAGTGATATCAGATAAGCCGCAAAAGAAACGGTTTGATTAATGAATCTGTTTTCAAAGTTTAAACTGTTCCTTCTCGGAATATGGAGTATAATAGAATTGAACACGAACTAAATAAGAAATCTTGAATGAAGTTGCGAAATATGGAAAGAAAAAAGGGAAAAAGCAATAACCAATGAGAGGTAAGCCTCAGCAGACGTGTATGAAGCACAACTTGTCTGATGACAGTATTATGATTTTCTGTCATTTTTTTCTATTTCTACCATTAACCACCCCTCAAGAAACTATAAAAAAAAACACGCATGTAAGCAAACATATTTCAGTTTTCATCTCACCTATACTCTACAAGAGAATCGGAAAAAAAAATAGTATTGCTACTACAATATTTGATTTGATTTTATTTTATTATTCATTTATCTTTAATTCTATTGATTTTTTATCAGGATAGAATTTTAATTTGCTTAATAGTTACTCCATCAACAAACTCCAATGACTTACGAGTGGGAGTGAGGATAGAACGTGGAGTTTCTAAAATAAAATTCAAGATGGTTTTGTTTTCCTTTATCAATATCAAATTTGTAATTTTCAAAAATGAAAACTAAGGAACCTTGGTAGAAGCAAAGCCAAACCACTAAAGTACACTTCTTCGATATTATATTATTCAAAATACATTGATCTAGAAAAAAGATATTCTTAAACAAAGATATCATCACTTTAAACTTTGCAATTAACCTCTACATCACATTTTTTTTTAAAAAAAAAAAAAACGTATATATACTTTTATCTAACATTCTTTTAGATAATTAATTATTTCTTATAGTGTACATCTTCGAAACAAAAAGGCATGCCAACACCTCTCTCTCTCTCTCTCTCTCTCTCTCTCTCTCTCTCTCTCTCTCTCTCTGGTATACGTTCTTCTTTCTGACGTCTCCTTCTCTGCTCAAACACTTTACACAGTTTGTGGTAAACTCCAAATTTCTTAATAGTCCTAACTTTACACAGCTAGAGGAAGTTTTACAGGATGGGGCTTTCATAAAGGTAACTCTGAATATTTCTCGATTCTCGGAACGCCACCATTACTTTTTTTTTAGCTCTTCAGCTTGTCTCACTCTGTGCCTAGTGACCTCATGTCTCCCACAATATCTGTACAAGAAAGCTATGTATATTACTGATATATGCTTATAGTCACAAATCTAGGTATACAGACAGATATATATATATATATATATATATATATATATATATATATATATATATATATATATATATATATATATATATATATATATATATATTGGTAGCTATAAACGAAATTTTGTCTATGATACTGAATGTGGGTGTTTGCATGTGTGCATGTGTGTGTGTGTGTGTGTGTGTGTGTGTGTGTGTGTGTGTGTGTGTGTGTGTGTGTGTGTGTGTGTGTGTGTGTTCTCGTCGCTGTCATAGGAAAACCGTTATTTATTTGCATTAAAGAAAAATAACAATAATTATCGTTGAAAAAGAAAGAACTATATAAGCAACTTAAGAATGATTTATATATTTTATATAGTTTCATTCTATTTCATATAATATCAATTTATGATAGAAAAGGACACAATAATATTTATGTCTGCTAGGATTAGCACATATATCCTTAAACTATTTACTCAATTTTTTTCCATTTAATTTTCCTTTCTCTCAGTCTGTTTCCTGGCAAAATACATATAAATATATACTCTGCCTTGCTCGTCAGTGTACCACTACTGACTTTACTCGAGACTGGCAAAGCTTACGGTAAGAATAAGGATTTTCAGTCTCCGGAAAATAAAAGGATGAAACAAGTTAAACTATTTAGAAAGTTTTCCGAGCTGTATCCGAGAGGCCCACGAGACCTTCCAAAACGTGAACAAATTACGTTACCTTCACAGCAGATCAATGACTTTTAGTGAAGAAACTACATCATGAAATAGCCTTTTATGCCTGTTTTCCTTACACTAACAGCTTATGTTGTGTACAATAACGAAACATTTAGTTTCAACACACATCTATATTTCATATATACATATTTCTTAAATAAAAAACCAACAACACACTAGTTAGTATAGAAACACGTTATATTCAACTTCACCTAAATAAAACGGAACATCCATGACTGTTGATCGGTTTCTCTTAACGACAGCTAATACAAATTTGTCTCTCTTTTGCAATGTTTTCTCAGAAATATGATAGCTTTAGTAAAACTAAAAACTGATTGAGATGTCTTTCAAGTTTTTTTTTTCTCATATTATGATTAATTTTGTTTTTGTCTAAGTACTAAAATGTGTATTAAACACATATCTACTTCAGCTGCAGAAATGGACAAAACTAAAAACAATTGTACTGATAAATCATAGAGAGCGTGTCCAAGGAAGCAAATAGAAGGCAACGCAGAATATAAGGAAAAAGTTTGACTGGTTTCTTTAGTGTCTGCACGAGTTCCTACAATATTTTCACCTAGCAGTATTAACACCAACATCGACGGTCAGGAACGCACTTAATACGCGTTTTTCTTTTTTTTTTTTAGCACACACACACACACACACACACACACACACACACACACACACACACACACACACACACACACACACACACACACACACACATACAAACACACTCACAAGAAAAAAAAGAAAGAAAAGCACGCAAGCGCGCGCGTTCACACACACACACACACACAAGCGCGCGCGTTCACACACACACACACACACACACACACCAGGAGGGAATGTGGAGGAAATTAACGCCGATCTTTGATTTTGGCTTAGGTGTGAGTGGCAGAATCGGTTAATCAGTTTTCGTCGCCTTTATTCTAGTTTCTTTCACTCCTTATTCTTCCTTCTCTCCAACAGACTTTCTTCATTCGACTTACCAGCACCATCTCCTAAAACTCCCAATTCAAGGAGCGGTTCCTTGTATTGCATGACGTCTCCACGTTACCTCCCGTCGCCATATAAACTACCAAATCTTGGGGAAAATTTCAGATACTAGTAAATATGAGATTAATAGACTAATTTGGCCTCACCTACAGGATTACCAATATATTAAAAGTGAACATGAAGGACGGCCATGTATATCATGATACAGTAGAGTGTATACTCTTTCATCCTCCAGAAATACTTAAGTACATAAAACAATATACAAATCCCTTAGTATAGTAAACAAGATGGTAAGAAAGAGCTGTACCCGAAAGTAAGAGTAAGGATATATATTGGAGATGTTGTAATCTTGAGTGTTCTTTTTTTTCCTTTCAAAGAGAAAAGGGGCTTAGCAATTTCACAGTCAATGATCAAACATACGAGTATACAGAACTCAACCAGCTCTCCTCCATGTTAGAAGTAACCTGAATCTGTTGAGAGGACGTATTGGAATTTTACTTTTCATTTTTCCCCTTATGTGAGGTTGACTTGTGTTTCTCTTTACAGTTGAGGAGTTCGGTTCTTCAGTTTATCTAAAAAATAGAAAAAAAGTACAAAAGACATCGAACATCAGTGATCATAACCCTTCCTATTTACGCTAGAAGTCCGTGTGTGTGTGTGTGTGTGTGTGTGTGTGTGTGTGTGTGTGTGTGTGTGTGTGTGTGTGTGTGTGTGTGTGTGTGTGTGTGTGTGTGTGTGTGTGTGTGTGTGTGTGTGTGTGTGTGTGTGTGATTATAGGCAAGCAATGGTAAGTACATTTAATTTCAATACGCTTAAAACTTTATTGCATATTCATCCAAAAACAAAGTAATTTAAAAAAAGCATAATTTCCATGTACTCAACGGAGACATGACACCACAAACCTCTTCACACCGCAACTACCACTATTACATCAACAAATAGACAACACAATCACTACCAAACACCACACGTTGACGCCATCAGAAGGAAAGCTACACACTCACCGCATACTCCTTGACATTCATCGCTAAGGTCTCGCATCCCTTCCTTTCGACTGAACCTAAAATTACCCTAGGGAAAACCAGTCGCATATGACATCCAATCAGGCACTGTATGTCTGCTTCACAATTACTGCAACAACTTAATCCCTAATCCTCAGTGATCATTCGAGGACTTATGGGGCAATCCTTGTCCTCCTCCTCCTCCTCTCTCTCTCTCTCTCTCTCTCTCTCTCTCTCTCTCTCTCTCTCTCTCTCTCTCTCTCTCTCTCTCTGCCTCGAAGTCGTTCAATTCCATCATTGAATTATTTAATCCTGTAACAGTTATGGTTGTTGTCGTTGTTGTCGTCGTCGTGGTCATGGTCGTCGTTGTTGTAGTAGTAGTAGTAGTAGTAGTAGTAGTAGTAGTAGTAGTAGTAGTAGTAGTAGTAGTAGTAGTAGTAGTAGTAGCAGCAGCAGCAGCAGCAGCAGCAGCAGCAGCAGCAAGTACTTTACTTTTTGTACGTTTATTCTTTTTTATTTTATCTATTGATTCTACTGTAGCGATACTAAATAAAAAGCAAAAATTTAAAAGTATAATGCTAATGCATTTTTGGGGGATATACTTTTTCCTATGTGTGTCTCGGCGCATTATGTTTAGCCTCTTGTTACACGAACGAATATAAAATCAAAATAAAGCAGAATCATGTAACAGGAGTAAACCAAACTCAGCAGATTTCAAGATTTCAATCAATCGCAGTAATCCCAACATGATATATAAGCAATAAGAAACCTGGCACCTGTCAGATATCCCACTCCACTCCCACGAGCACGCTACCAATCACATACCCGCCCATCCAATCCTGAAAAATACTCCCAAGCCAATAACCACCTCGCGTTTCGAATGTGTTCATTGCATCCTTTTGGAACCAACAAGCCACAAGGACACCCAGTGACTGACGGACGCTGCTCACCATAATGGCAAGGTAATGTAAGTCTGGAGAAACATGTGGAGCTTGTCGTATACAGAGCTGAGTCTAACAAGGAATTGGCAGTATTTCATTATATCCAATTAATTTTGAACGAGGATTCATGAGGACGGAATGGAGTTGAACGCCACGCAGATCATATGTTTCATTTAAATTGCTTCACTTTCCTCTTGGCGTGTGAGTCATCATGATTTCTAGACTGGGGAGCAGCGCTGTGGAGAGAGAGAGAGAGAGAGAGAGAGAGAGAGAGAGAGAGAGAGAGAGAGAGAGAGAGAGAGAGAGAGAGAGAGAGAGAGAGAGAGAGAGAGAGAGAGAGAGAGAGAGAGAGAGAGAGAGAGAGAGCAAGGAAAGAAAAGCTTATGACAAAATCAAGGAAAATTATATAAAAAAAAAACTTGACAAACAATAATAATAAAATCAAGTATGGGATTCACAGCACATCAGAGAGCGCTGAAGACACCTATACGTACTTCAACCTTCCCTAGAAATGAAATATCTCAAGAATAATTTACATTTTCATCCCCGCGCAATATAACCTGTCATTAGCGGACAAGACTCGCCTCACGCCCTGGCCTCTGAGCTGTATGAGGAGGCACAATCATAAACCAACCGCGGCCGCATTACAAGAGAAATATAGTCACACACACACACACACACACACACACACACACGAGCAACTACTCTCGATATTTGTGTAAGTCTGCAAGTTAATTTCTGCCAGTGAGATCCCTTTGTCCATGCACCACTCCCCACGTGCTGCAGGCAACGCGTCCCCAGCGAGTGCACCGAGTGGCTTGTCATCAGTTGGCGTTATGAAGCCAGTAAATAGATCTGGAAACTAGTAAAAAAGCCCCTCTCTCTCTCTCTCTCTCTCTCTCTCTCTCTCTCTCTCTCTCTCTCTCTCTCTCTCTCATTTCAACACACTACCTGTGTTTAGGAGATATCTGCAAAAAACACCGTTTGTCCACCGCTGAAATGTATTGTAGTTCATATTAAGTTCTGACCTCAGTGAACCGTAATCCTAATCATTGTGTTTGTCGCCGCCTTCGTTAGCTTCAGTTAGAGCGCCGCCGCCACCATGGCCGCCGTGCTCGCAGTGACACTAATGGAAGAGACCCCACTTACGGTGCAAATCGAGCTGCTCCTAATCTAACCGATTGAGATCACTGGTAACTTGTGTAGCAGATGCAATTAATTCAAATTATATTCATCGATTCGGGAGACTTAATTTAGCTGAGCCAAGCGAGTTGTGTCTATCAAGAGAGCAGCGGTTTGAGGGCCTGAAGCCGCAGTAAGGAAATGAAGAAGAGAAAGGAGAAGAGATCGAAGGAAAGTTCCACGGAAATGTAATTATGTGTTGCTGGAAAAGCAAGATTATATGATTCTAAAATCATTAAAAAGTTATGAATAACTCGAAACGGACCGTATAAAAAGAAAACTAAATGATTTATCCCGTTTATGAGATGAAACTGGATAGGAAATTAACTCTGAAGGTGACCAACAACTACCTCATCACGGAAGTATAGATGACGCAACACTGGAACTACCCTTCACTCCCACATAAAAGACGTCAAGCCGATTCCTTATATACGTTGAAAACTCTTCTACTCATTGACTTAATCCTCTAACACCATAATCATTTCTAGAAATATAAGCAGTAAAAGTATATATAACAAAATCATGTAGTATCCTTGCAAGTTAGGAATGTTAGTAGAATAAGGAACAGAATAAAATCAGGCAAGATATTATACAGTGTAAGGTAGGGAATCAAGGATGCTTGCTCGTCTATGGTGAGTGGATTGTGAAAACGAATTTTACAGAAAAATTTTCCTGTGCCTGCCTTGCCACATGCTTTATTTTTTTTTTATCACAATTTTTGCCAATATATACTTGTACGAACATTACTTGTACAAACAATGGACTTGAGTGTAACAAAATAGCAAGATAACAAGAACAGACAACGCAAGGATAAATATTTTCACACACACACTCAGACTTGTACGCGTACTCGTAAATTAGTAACACACAAACACACACACACACACACACACACACACACACACACACACACACACACACACATGCATATATAAGACTTGCTCGGCAACCTGACAAACGACTGGAATACTTTGACACACTTTCTGCATCGAATATATCACGAATGCTCGCCCGCCTCTGGCAATACATCATTCCTGTGCCACGTGAATTTGGCCCTTGAGAAGCTTATAATTTTGTGCCATCGTGAAAGAATGCAAAAGATGATCCCGGCACTTGTTTTGTGAGCGACACACATTGTCGTTCTAATGTGGCGAGAAAGAATGACGAGATGAGACACTGTGCTTGCGCGTTATAGAGAAAGAGATAATAAATACCGAAACATGAAGGGATTTTTGTGTTTATTGTATGAGGTTATCTTAAGGAAGGATAGGCGGTAAAGTGGAGAAGTGATGAAGCGATGACTACAGTGTGTGTGTGTGTGTGTGTGTGTGTGTGTGTGTGTGTGTGTGTGTGTGTGTGTGTGTGTGTGTGTGTGTGTGTGTGTGTGTGTGTGTGTGTGTGTGTGTGTGTGTGTGTATCTTTGCTTGTCATAGGAATAAAGGGTAAGGGGTGAAATATATTATGGAAAAGCGTACTCACTTCAAGATGTCACTGTGATTAGTTGGATATTGTTATTCATAATGCCATTCGATTTCTTCTTATTTTTTAATAGATGTTAATTATCCTGCAGGAACGTATTAATTTTGCTGCAGCCAGTCATAGCTAAAAAAAAAAGTTTCCCTATTGGAATAAGGCACGCAACATCCCAGGCTCAAGCTTTCAAATAACAACACACTGAGGTAATCAACCTCTCTTGTTTGAAAGATATACGGTGAAATTTAGGTTTATAATCTGGCCATAATATTAAAAACATAGAGGAGAAACACTTAACAAGCAGTGCATCGATGTGGAGGAGAAGTCAGGTCAGCAGTGCTCACCAACCTCACTTAAAACTATTTTACTTTGTAAAAAAATGAAGATAAATAAATAAAAAAAACACTGAAAAAAGTCATTGTACTGCAAAAATCACATGAATCCTTAAAACATTATTGAATTTGCAGTCTGTTTGTTTCAAAGCCCTAAATTATCTGGTATTACCTGACAAGACCCAATCAGTTCAAACTGTATAAATCTTAGAAAATATTTCTTCTATACCGATATGATAAAAATGGATACGACAATTATGTGTCAAAACCAGAAACATATCCAGTCTACCGAAATTAATACCCTGAAATATATATACAAACAATATCTCGTTAAAATTAAGTTAAAATGCCATGACCATTCTGAACTGAGCATCTCCATAAAACATTTTAATATATATATATATAAAAAATTCTGATCACGAGGCGTAAGAGAGCTGGGAAATATATTTACTTTCCATCTGGATTTTTTTTTTTTTTTTTTTACTGGCTTTCTCGCCACCGACCACAGAGTCTCGCGCCGTCTTGGCAACACCTAAACTCCATTACGGACTCCCAGCGGTCCTTGCCTCCCTCACACACCACGGGCAGGGGAAAAAGCTAATGGAAAGGTACTGCTATTGTTTAGTAAGGATACGAAGTCAAGGAATTGCCATCAAAAGGAATCTAAGATTCGAAGTCAAGTGATTATATATAACAGACAATTTTACCCATATCATAATTCAATTGCTTGAGCAAAGTAGGTTAGAGAAGACCTGAGATCCCTTTACTTCCTCCATAACGTGTTTGCCATGAGTTTTTTTTTTTTTTTTTTACATTACAAGGGCACTGGCCAAGGGAAAACAGTGTTGGAAAAAAAAAAATCCCGCTGGTTGCCAGGCCCTGTTTAGAGGAAAGTAGGAGAAAGAAAACACAAAAAAATCTAAAAGGAGGGTCCAGTTAACGTAAGAGGTGTCTTGACACTCCTCTTTTGAAAGAGGTGTTTGCTTCAAAGAAATTAATGTATGAACAGCTTTATATATAAATGTATAAATACTAATCATACAGACATGCAAATAAATCAGAGCGGGAAGAAACATTTTGTAGCGTAATATTTTTGACTTTATAATGAAAGATCTGAATGTCTAAATAAAAAGAAAACAATACAAGACAAAGCGTTTTACAAACATACACGCTTTTTAATAAAAGTTATAAATAAAAGCCAAACATATTACTGTATCTATTCTAGATCATCAACAACAGAGATGCAAAGAGGAAAAAAATGAAAAAAGGGATAAAAATAGTCGGAGATCAATACTATTTTTTCTGTTAACTAAAACAAAGTATTCGTAGAGTTAAAAAAAATGGAAAAAAATGGAAAAAGGAGACCAACATTAATTTAATACCATGATATCTAAATACAGTTAACGTTACACGGCTTACACGTGGCTCACCAAAACCACATGTGGGTTACTACCTATTGCATAACCAGTACTGACATACTTACTATTACCACGCACTTTGTTCCGCTCCGATGATCGTAATAATAGTGATCCGGACCTGACGCAACCACAAAGGAGTAAGGCAACCCATGGCATGCGTACACTGCCAGCCTGATTATATACAAGGGGAATTATTAGTGGAATAAAGAAAAAATCCATGTGTAGTTATATGAGAGAGAGAGAGAGAAACACACACACACACACACACACACACACACACACACACACACACACACACACACACACACACACACACATAGAAAAACCCAAAAAACGACGCATAGAGGGAAAGCCCAACAACAAAGACAGACAGACAAAGAGGTGGACATAAAGGAGAAGCGGTAACGACAACATAGAATCACCAATCAATCAAGACAAGTCAGGGTCAAGGTCATGATGCAAGAGAGAGAGAGAGAGAGAGAGAGAGAGAGAGAGAGAGAGAGAGAGAGAGAGAGAGAGAGAGAGAGAGAGAGAGAGAGAGAGAGAGAGAAACTGCAATACGTTGAGACATTTTACTCTACCACACTCAATTTTATCTCGATATTCAACACCAATCAACACTCCCGACTCATCACACTTCCGTAGCGAGGGGATGCCGTGCTCACTGGCTCTTTATCACCATTCCCTGGCCACGCCCTTGCTCCCTCTCTCATTCACCAGTCGTCATTCCAATGTCTGTCAACACGTACGTACATGGATCTCTCTCTCTCTCTCTCTCTCTCTCTCTCTCTCTCTCTCTCTCTGCTATGTTTCAGCCAGAAATTAATGATTATGCTCCTTTCTCTTCTGATTTCATCCCTCTTACCCACCTACACAACATCGCCACCTATCCCTTTATTCCCTATCTAAAAGGCTGCCTATTCTCGTGTTGGCTGTGTCATCTTTTCCTACTCTACACATACGATCTGTGAATATATTATACGTAAGTAGAGTATAATACCTGAGCGCATTGTGCCATGTCAAAGAGAAGGGAGGGATAAGAGCTGTGTACGGTGTGTGAGTGGAGGGCAGACTTGTTCTCACCGGAAAAGAAAAAAAGAAAAAAAAATCATTAAAAAAAATCAATAATAAGGGTTTCACTATGTAATCTTAGCATCTTATATGTATTGTATTTGTACACTTAAGATACTTGAAAAAAACTCACCGATAATATCATTAATTGTCATTTTAAAGTGTGCACCCTCGTTCAATTTCGCTTGTAATGTTCTGGGAGTCTGACTCATCACGTACTGTTCCTATCTTTTTTTTTTTTTTATACCATGTGGGCTTTTCACGGGAATTTATGGGCTAAAGGGGATACTTATTAAGGGTACCTCCTATTTCAAAGCCCACCCGCTAGGAAACCGTTGCCCCGAGTGAGGAAGCCCAACCTACACTCAGACCGTAGACAGGATTCGAACCCGTGCGCTTGGAGACCTCTTGGATCCCAAAGCACGCACGGATCCACTGTACCACTGTACCATGTATTAGTTGCATTCTATTTCATCACCAACATCTCTAAAGTATGATCTATTGGATAACACAAATGCAAAAGAAGATAACAAGAAAGTGTGACGGGAGTGCAGGAGAGAGAATGTGGACACCAGTGCAGACAGCAACGCTTGGTTCACATGTTATTATCTCTCAAAGAAACAATATCACACAAGACGCATTAAAATTCACAAACAACCTACATAATTTATGCAAAACCGCTAATGACGCAGAACACAGGTATATAAACACGGGTACTCTTACTGCGTCCGATTACCGTCCTGACAATTACCTCCCCAACAGGTGAAAATACTAACACTGAAATTTGAGTGGCAGTCATTTATACTCATTACAGGTGAGTAATTACTAGCTCTAGGGCAGGTTTTATTTTCTCTTTTTTCATACAAAACCTTCCTTTGTATCCATCTGACGCCCACTACAATAATATTAGAACAATCATTATATACAGAATGTGTGGTTGACGAAAAGCAAAAGTTAGAAAATAAGAACTAGTCTGTGTTTTATTCAAGTGTAATTGCACTAAATATACATGCGGAAATATATACTACAAATTAAATAAGAATCTCTCTCTCTCTCTCTCTCTCTCTCTCTCTCTCTCTCTCTCTCTGGTAACATCCCATCGTAACCACACGCACCACGCCATCCTACCCTCCTTGCCTCCTCACGCCGCTAAACTCTACTCCAACATTATGAACTCCAGAATATATCTGAGCCGAGAGTTCCTCCAGGCTGCTCTCGACCCACTGCTAGCCACTTCCATCCCATGCTGCAACAGACGCTCAAGACCGCTGCTCTCATTCAAGGAGAGGAAGGCTTTGTGGTGATAGGGAACGATGCTAGAATCTCAATAGGCTACTTTGTGCTTAATGACAAGGAGTGTCGCACAAACTGTCTTTTCACTGGATATCTTCACTGTATAATCCACCTAGTGACATAAAGGCTACCAGGATCAGAAAGTGTTTTGGCATTTCTGTGGAGAGAATCTGATGTATACTATATAGAACAGGTTTGTTAAAAGTATAGGTCACACAAAGCTCTTGTTCATTGGGTTGTCACACCATTAACATATATGAATAATGAATCAAAACAAGGTGTGTGTGTGTGTGTGTGTGTGTGTGTGTGTGTGTGTGTGTGTGTGTGTGTGTGTGTGTGTGTGTGTGTGTGTGTGTGTGTGTGTGTGTGAATCAGTTTCTATATCAGAGATATAAAGGAACATTAGAACAAAAGTACTGGATAGTGAAAAGTTATATAACATCAAACTATGTCGTGATGAAAAAAAAAAGTATCAAGAAAACTTTTTTACACCTTTAAAATACACTTTTTTACTCCTTTAAAATATTTGTCTTTTCTTCATATATATCAATTTTCATCGGATAATATCACTATTTATCAATTAAAGCTCTTTGCATTGCACCATACATTTTCTCATAATTATATACACACACACATCATTAAAATTAGTTAGTCTTTTTGGGGATAGGATGCGGTTTTCATATGTAGCAGAGATCATTTTGAGATGTAAAAAAATTGGAGTTAAATTGTATTTTCATGCTTTCACTACATATATTTTTTTCGTTTTAAAATTTATTTCTTAAATACAATAAACAACTTTAAGATCATACATTTTTTTCTCAATATTCATACAATATAAAATGTTCGCAAGATTTTCATAATTTTATCTTTTCTCCACACGCATTGTTGCATTTCTCATCACACATATTGCGATCTTTTAACCACAGCTGTTTGCATTATAAGTTTCTCTTTCCAGGAAAACAAACATAATTGTAATGGGTTCATAACTTTTGAGGGAAATGCACTTTGAATATGTATATGATATTGAGGTATGAAAAGCTACATTTAATCTTTATAAGTTTCATTGCAAGATTTTCCTCTTAACATTTAATTTACTGCGATATAAATGAGAAAAAAATCTTCGGTCATATTTTTTTCCTTCAGTCATATATTTTTTTCCAAATATTTCACTATTTCACTGATTAAATATACTTCTGCTTTCTTCAGAGATATTGCATTTTTTTCATGCATTTTACTTTCCACCACATTGCCTTGTATATTTTTTTTTCTTTTTGAAAAACAAATAAAACTTAAATTGGTTAGCAACTTTGGGAAGAGGTGCAGTTTGAATATGTAATATGTAAGACAATTTTGAAATACGAAAAACTGGAACCAAATTCTAATGCTACTCATAATATTTTTCTTTTTAACATTCGATTTTCTGTGATACAGTAAACGCGAGTTCTTCAAAGTGTGGGTTAGGACTCAAAACTGAGTAATCTCTCGTTCAGTGAGTTGACACATCATCACAATGAATCAAAATATCTTGTGTGTGTGTGTGTGTGTGTGTGTGTGTGTGTGTGTGTGTGTGTGTGTGTGTGTGTGTGTGTGTGTGTGTGTGTGTGTGTGTGTGTGTGTGTGATAATACTGTACTGTGTGTGAATCATTTTTCATAATAGAGGTACAAAGCTACAACAGAATATGCATAATAGATCTTGAAGGAAATATATAAAATCAAACTGCGACATGATAAAATATAAGTGAAGAACACTCTTATACGGACTCTTCTCAGCCATCATCACGACTCCAAAACAGAATTCACCACTTTCACGATGGGAGGCGAGTATAATAACAGACACCAACATGGCCAGTTCTGAAGGGAATAATTCAGTAAAGTGATGTCTGCCACACAAAGTCCAGGAAGCATCAAAATATCAACCTCACACACACTGGTCAGCTTCACGCCCTGTTTGCCAGAGACAGTCCGCCGAGAGAAGCCCCTAATGAATGAAATAATCAAATTACTCAGCTGGACTTTGGGAAGCGTTAGGTTCTCTGCATAATTCATGGCTGCAGTGTTTGCCAAGCAGTAAAATAATGTTTCAAATGTGTTGGTCTATAATGATTTCCTCATCATTGAGACAATAATTAACGGTGAGTATACATGTATGCGTCTACAAATAGGAGCACACACACACACACACACACACACACACACACACACACACACACGAACACACACTTCCTTCTCTGATAATACAGTACTTTACTTTCATAAAAATTCAATGGTTTTTTTATTCTTTTCTTTACTTTCTTTGTTATATTTATTTTTTACCCACCATTGGTTCGTATGCCGGAGAGTAGCAGGAGGAGAAAATATTTATATAGTCTTGTCCTTCTTTCTTAAATCAGCTTCCCTTTCAACAATACTTCAGATGTTATCAACGTACTCCGAAAAGCCTCTTTCCTTTATATTTTACCATACATGTATTACCATTTACCTCTATCGAAGAAAAAGAATAAAAGCACAAACATATTACTGCTCCCTAACTATGAAGATTCTCTCTCTCTCTCTCTCTCTCTCTCTCTCTCTCTCTCTCTCTCTCTTCTCACAGTAGATAGTATGTAGAGGGTCTATTTATCTTTCTACTTATTTCTATCTGTATTAGAAGAATGGTAAAAACGAAAATGAAACGCAATATAGTGTTGGAATTGTGTAACTGATGTAGCGGAGGTGAAGAAAAAACTTGAAATAAAATTGATAAGGAAGTATTATTTTTGTCCTTTCCTTTGTGAACTAATCCTCCATTATTAACATTGTCGAAAGCGAACAGTCTGTTGCAATCACTCGTACTCAGTTTTCACGGTATACGCTCGGCGGCTGCCAGACTAGTACTGTGCTGTGATGTAACACCAGCAACACCACCGCCACCTCACCCTCGCCGATTTGCTCCTGTCACAATAACAGATCAAGAGTCCCAGTTCCAGCACTTTATTCTTTGTTTTCCTACCAGTTTTTATTTATTTTCTTCAATTCAACATTAAGTGACAGATTTTTTTTTTCCAGTACAAAATGGATAAAGCTCATGTCGGGTATCCCAAAAATGGATTATTTTGGGAAAGAACTGGTTTTCTAAAAGAGTGGTTGATGAATGGAAGAGTATCAGTAGTCATATTGTTAGATCTAAGTCAGTAGAGATCTTTTAAAGAAGATTAGACAAATTTATGGATGATGATAGATGGAGTTAGGTAGGTATCCTTGTATAGACTCTGCCAGGTGTAGGGCCAATGACCTCTTGCGGGTTCCATTATTTTCTTATGTTCTTAAGTATTCACGCAATATGTCAATTATTGGTCATTCTAGATCAATGATTAAATGTTATCCAAATCATCACTTACACAATATAACGTGATGAAGCGGCTATCTCTCGTTGCTTTACAAAAAAAAACTCTTTGTCTGTTACCATACTGAAAATACACACAAAAATTAACAACTTAAGAACATAAGAACATACGAAAGGAGGGAAGCTGCAAGAGCCCGCCAGGCCTATACGAGGCAGTCCCAGTGTGCATAATCTACCTAATTCCATCTATCTTCCCCATCCATGAATTTATCTAACCTTCTTTAAAACTGCCTTTTGACTCAGCCCTGACTACATGCCCACTGAGACTGTTCCACTCATCACTTCTCCCTCTCTGTACGAAGGTCATAAAACAATACGCCTTACTTTTGATAACATAGTGAGAGTACGAGTATACTTCTTTACATATAAAAGTATATGAGTGAGGAAAGTGATCAATGACTCAAGATATAACAAACATTAATCAATTTAAGAAAACCTGGAAGAAGAAAAGAAATCAAACACGATGAGTACAAGGTTGACCATGATTATTGATTATTATTAATAAATGCGTGAAAATCTTGGTGGCATACATGAACATTTATGATGTAAGAAAACAGTGGATAATCTGAGTTAGAAACATGTCGGTGTTGAACTTGAATAAGAGATATTCGATAATCAACACTGCAAATTCATGACTTTTAAATGTCAGGGTATAATAGGAGAATCACGGCTCCTACCCTCGACCCATATGCATTTACAATTCCGTGTGTGTGTGTGTGTGTGTGTGTGTGTGTGTGTGTGTGTGTGTGTGTGTGTGTGTGTGTGTGTGTGTGTGTGTGTGTGTGTGTGTGTGTGTGTGTGTGTGTGTGTGTGTGTGTGTGTGTGTGTTACAAGTTAAAAGACTAGTATTCGCTAAATGCCAAAACAAATAATCGTTCCACTTGTCATAAAGAAGTGGACAAGTGTTCGTCAACCTTGCCATCTTGCCAGCACACGTCGCATCGTATTTAAAATCATTCTTGTTCTTTGTATGTAGTAACCTAAAGATATATCTGTGAATATGAAAGAAAAAGAGAATTTCATGACTGAAAATAAATGAAAAGTGCTAAAAAAGATAAAAGAAAAAGCTACCTGCATCGTAGCATAATAGAATAATTCAGGGTCCACCAGTCTATTATACATACTAGATGAAAAATTACTGTTATAAAAAAATTGAAAGAGTCTCAAGTTTGCAACATACAAGTCCTTAAAAAACATATAATGAGTTTTTAACCTTTGAATACAAAATCAAGATCGTAAACATTATCACAAGAAAAATAAAAAGAAGTGTCTCATCAAAAAACACGACACGGAGCCAGCAACCAATGCCTTTCACACACTTTTTGGCCTGAATCATCTGCAGCTTCAACAAAGGTCCAGTGCACAACACCTAAATCAACATATCTTGCTCCGACAATTGCAAAATGACATGAAAACCTCAAGACAGTTTGCTGTCACGCTCCAACAAATGCACGCACGTACTCAATTAAAATTTACTTTGTGTCGTGCACCGTGGCTTATGCGCAATACTAACTCGTTCATCGGAAATATATGGGATTCAAAAGAAAATATAAAATGAGAACTGAGAGGAATTAGGAAAGTCATAAGACAGTTCTTCAATATGTAAGATATATATATATATATATATATATATATATATATATATATATATATATATATATATATATATATATATATATATATATATATATGGAGAGAGAGAGAGAGAGAGAGAGAGAGAGAGAGAGAGAGAGAATGTGAGAAGCACAATAAACTAAAGAAACTTTCAGTTAGATGCTGAAATTGAAAGGAAAACATTTTCTCAAGGGAGGATTTAGGCCATGACCTCTCACAGGGGAACCAATAAGAAAATATCAACAAAACCAGTCCTAATGGATTCCACATGTACCGGTATATGATAAATATATATATATATATATATATATATATATATATATATATATATATATATATATATATATATATATATATATATATATATATATATATATATATATATATATATATATATATATATATATATATATATATATATATATATATATATATATATATATATATATATATATATATATATATATATATATATATATATATATATATATATATATATATATATATATATATATATATATATATATATATATATATATATATATATATATATATATATATATATATATATATATATATATATATATATATATATATATATATATATATATATATATATATATATATATATATATATATATATATATATATATATATATATACACATACACACACACACACACACACACACACACACACACACACACACACACACACACACACACACACACACACACACACACACACACACACACACACACACACACACACACACACACACACACACACACACACACACACACACACACACACACACACACACACACACACACACACACACACACACACACACACACACACACACACACACACACACACACACACACACACACACACACACACACACACACACACACACACACACACACACACACACACACACACACACAGACATACACACAAACACAAACACACACACACAAACGCCCACACGAACAAGTGTGAGAAGTGGTCGGTTGAACGGGTGGAGCTCAAGGGCATCCCGTGTCCTCCCTCCTTCCCTCCCGCAGTCTGCCTTGGTCTCTCCCTCCCTGCATCCATCTGTTGCCTCCCCACTCTTCATCACACATCACCCGACGCAGTCGTCCTGCCGTCTGTTCCTCTTCGGATCAAGTTGACCTCAGTGAATCACTCACCCCTATACACGAAGCTTTGCCAACGATTTCCTTCTTGCAAATTGACGTTTAGTATGACTTTGAAAATGATAACAGCACCTACGAAGACCGCGCTGGTTACTGCCCGAGGACAGAGAGGAATTAGTTAACTGTCAGAGAAGTCCAGCGTAGGTAGAATAGAATATCTATTATAGGTTAAGTCCATGCGCTCTTTGTCTTTATCGAAATATCATTGAGGTTTCTCTCTCTCTCTCTCTCTCTCTCTCTCTCTCTCTCTCTCTCTCTCTCTCTCTCTGCTATTCCACAATCAACAAAGAGCTGTAGCGTGAGTAGATGTTGCCTTTAAAAGATCAACATTATTTTACGCTCTTTTCCAAAGGACATCTGGGAAGGAGACACGCCTCTTTTCACACAAATCCACGTGTTGTCTTCGCGTGACGTCCGTCTTAAAACAGCAAAGCAAATATCTCAAGATCATCATCACTATATTCCCGGGAAAATTCACACGTGAGTTTACTTCAGTTTGGGCGAAGGTTCGAGATGTTCAGATGCGAATTGTCGGGCGATGACACCAGTGCACCTGCCGCCCTGCCCAGGTAGAAGTTGCCACTCGCTGCGTTGCCAACTGTTGCTCCTTGTTATTGTGTATTTGAGTTGATTTTATGGTACCTGATGCTCTCGTGCATCTGAGCTTTAATGCTATTATAGTGCACTCATACTTCTCCGACCGGCCGATTACGACACAAAGAAAGTGAGTGGACACCGCCAACAATAATCTTTCTCTGTAATTTTGTGCTCTCCAGTCTGAAATTCCTACAGTCCTCACGACTTTCCTCATTATTATCACAATTCACCGCGCGCCCAAAACCCGCCTCTCTTACCTCACCCGCCCGCCAAGTCGTACTTTTATCCCTAAACCACGTCATCTATAATAGAAGATTAAATGTCTACATTATTCAAGCATTGGAACCAGCAACAGAAAACTACGCACGGCAGCATAAATGATGATGAATACGTATGTTACCATGACAAAAAAAAAAAAAACATCAACAAGAATATAACATGCACAAACAGACGTTTTTACAAAAACATGTATATAACATACGAAATGCAAAATAAAGATGAATTGATATAAGTGTGGTGAACATTAATCATGACATTTATCTCTGCCCACTAAGCATTGACGGGTTGACAAATACTTTCATCATCCACAGGCCGTCACGATCACACTACCTTAATGGAGCTACATGGCCAAAAAAGTCTCGATACTGAAGACAAGTTTCATGCTTGATTTCTGCAAAGTGTTTTTATCTAGCTGAGCTATTATTCAATTTTTAAACAAGAAGAATTTATGCTACAAAAAGTAATTGAATCCGACAACAATGACGTGTTTTGATGGAGCGGCAAAAGGTTTCTAGTATTAGAGTAACAGCAGGTACAGTAGTACACTTCCCATCCCACCCATGCACTGTTCCTCAGGTAGCAGGTATATCACATAATAGTATGAAGGTTTCGAAGCCACTCCAATAGTCAATTTCCGTACGTGCATACATACATACATACACACACACACACACATAATATGATATATATATATATATATATATATATATATATATATATATATATATATATATATATATATGTGTGTGTGTGTGTGTGTGTGTGTGTGTGTGTGTGTGTGTGTGTGTGTGTGTGTGTGTGTGTGTGTGTGTGTGTGTGTGTTAAAAAAAGTCAAGTCGCAGGAAGATGGAAATACAGAAGCAGGCAAGGAGTTCCATAGTTTACCAGAGAAAGGTTTGAATGACTGAGAGTACTGGTTAATTTTGGTATTAGCGAGTTGTAAAAATAGGGGTAAGAGAAAGAAGAAACCCTCGTGCAGGAAGGCCAGAGGAGGTAAGGCGTGCTAGCATGGAAATAGCGATAGAAGATAACAAGAGATGCAACATTCCGGCGGTGGGAAAGTGGCTGTATTAGTTAGA
>NC_059273.1:1555000-1590000 GCF_017591435.1 Portunus trituberculatus
GCAATGGGGTAACTTTATCATCCTACAGATGTATTCTTGAAGACATGAGAGAGGGCTACAAAATCTTAGTACAAAGACAAAACTTACTGAGCGAGCACAACTATGCATAATCAGCCGTGCGTTGCAAATCGAAACCTTGCTCAGAATATTCACACAGCAAAGGGCGTGGCGTGATCTCGTGTGGGGGAGTCATTCATCACAGGGAGTGAGAAGGAAAGAAAGATTTTTACATCGACCCCAAACTTACTTATAGTTTTGTTGATGCTAGATTAATATCATTTTAAGCAAGAGAAAGGGAAAAGGTAAAAAGAAAAAAAAGAACGAGTTTGTGGGTCAGTGAAATAGTGAAAGTGATTCTGCTTAACAACAGATAATAAATATCTCTCTCTCTCTCTCTCTCTCTCTCTCTCTCTCTCTCTCTCTCTCTCTCTCTCTCTCTCTCTCTCTCTCTCGACACGTTTCTGCTCCCGTGACATTTGCAGACTAAAGTATCGAGGCATTCAGGTCTTACTTAATCTTTAACATCATTAATTAATTTATACTGTAACTCTTAGCCTGGAAGTGGTAAATTAATTAGAAGTGGAATACAGAAAACATAGCCTTGGTGATTTTAAAATACCTCTGTGAACAGATTACTTTCAAGGAGTTTACAAAACTTCAATAGAGTCAGCTGTCCAGGAGGAGCAAATCGAAGGAAGGCGGGGGGGGACATGGTGTAGAAGTTTGCCTTTAAATTCAGAAACGAGAAAATGTAAAAGAAAGTGACATACTTGAAAATAGTGAGAAAAAGGAGAGTCAGACTAAAGGAGGAGGCGAGGAAAGAGAAGGAAGTATCGAAAAGGCGCCACGCAGGGGTCCGGCACGACAGGGCGAAACGGGGAGAGAGATAAATGGCTCTGTCCTCGCCCCGTCACGGCGAGGGAGGAAGTTATGACGAGGGGAGCGTCTGCGAGGTGTGAGGAGGGCGAGGTGCGGTAAGTACTCAGGAAGGTGAGGGTTGAGGCGAAGAGTGAGACATCAGGGGAGGAGAGCGGTCCTTGGAACACTGTTGAAAAGTGATGATTAGCTATAAAGTGTGAAATGTGTATACGAGAATGCGAGGAGCTTCAGATGCTGAGAGCGAATGATGACAATTAACATGAGAACAAGTAGAAGCGTGAGGGAAAAGGTGGCACTGCAAGGAAATGGTGTTGAAAGATATGGGCTCTTCCAAGTGGAATCGTCAGGAGGAAGAGGACGAATGGGAACCCAGCAAAAGGGTGCACCGTAACCACTCATCCCTTCGCTTAGGTGCTGATGGGAGGACGTCCAGAGAAGTGGATGACAGCACAAGAGAGAAAGAGAGTGGAGTCCTGTTTCGCTAACCGTCCCCCATCCCTTCTCACACCCACCCCCAACACACACAGACACACACACACACACACACACACACACACACACACACACACACACACACACACACACACACACACACACACACAGTCCTGAGATAGCGGACCTTAATTCGGTGAGAAAAGAAAAAGCAAAAGTGATACCTTACCCTGGTACCTTGAGAATAAAAAAAAAAATAATATTCTGCCATGGTTTCGAGGACGCGCCCTGACAACACAAGGAAAAGAGAGTGAGTTAGAACAAATACATGTAAGTTGACGATGCAAAGAGTATGGTGTCCAGAAATAGAGCGAGAACACATTCACTTCTAATGTTACTTGGGTCACAGCTGCATATTGCATCACACCTGGGGTCAAAGAGAGAGAGAAAAAAAAAGATGAGAAAAGGAGCCCTGGAATAACATTGGAGAGAGAGAGAGAGAGAGAGAGAGAGAGAGAGAGAGAGAGAGAGAGAGAGAGAGAGAGAGAGAGAGAGAGAGAGACGAAATCAACGAAAGAGGTTCAAATCATATGTCCATAAAACCAGACTACAAAGCCGAATGACGATAATATTCTACAACACACACACACACACAAACACACACACACACACACACACACACACACACACACACACACACACACACACACACACACCACGTTTCTCTCATCAGTAAGGACGGATGGGGAGATGGGGATTGAGGATGGGTGGGTGTGGGGGTGGGGAGAGCCTGAGAGGAAGTGCTGTTTACCCGCTACTGGACTCTGTTAGGGAGATAGAGGTCTGCCACATCAACACGCAGGTGAAGCTGGTGTCCTTCAGATGAGCCGCTGAGCCACGCACGAGAGCGGAGACTCATCAAGGTCGGGGATGTCACTGCGGACACCTGTGATAACAAGAGGTAAACAAAACTACACGATGTGCCTCCCACACCTGCAACTTTTTACAGCTAAAAGGCCCCCTGGAATTAGTGTTACGTAACGTGTTTGCCATCAAAATGTACGTAAAAGTAAAAATTTCATTGTATAGTATAGGTAACTGTCTCAAAGTCCCCAGCAGTAACAGTAATAGCCATAGTGCAGCAGTAGAGGCAGTAGTAAACAGCGCCAGCGGGAGGGGTCGTCAGGGGCTGGGGTGGCGAGTGCGTGTTAGGGCGTACTGGACTGTCCGGTTTTTGTCCGCCTCCTCCGCCCTTGTCTTCTCCCCCACACCCCTCTCCCTTACTCTCCCACACCGCCCCCACGCCCTCACTCACCGTCCCTCGCCGCCGCCCCCACGCTCCGTCCCTCCCTATCGTTCCCCTTCGCTCTCCACTACACGCTGCCAAGCCAGTTTTCTTTTCTCTTCAACAGATTTAGAGCAAGTCATACACTACAGCTTTGTTGATCGCTTACCAAGGAACTTTTCAGCTGACGCGATTACTGGTTCCCATGTTCAAAGTTGACTGTATGTGCAATTTAAGTCGCGTTTCTGTTTATGCTGCATCACTTTATCGAGATGCATCGCGTACACAGAAAACTCATTAACGTAAGAGCAAAGACAATTCGTATAATAGGCAAGATTATCACTGGTTCTGTCGTGAATTAAGTGGTGAAGCATTTTGTATTTATATCGTGCAAGTGTGTGTGTGTGTGTGTGTGTGTGTGTGTGTGTGTGTGTGTGTGTGTGTGTGTGTGTGTGTGTGTGTGTGTGTGTGTGTGTGTGTGTGTGTGTGTGTGTGTGTGTGTGTGTGTGTAAACCTCGCGAAGCAGGAAATACGAGTTCTATTCAGCTCACTCATCCGTAGAAACAAAAAATTCCTCCGCAAAATAAAATAACCTAACAAACGACAAATAGCTGCATAAAAAGCCAGGCTACAAACTTTAGGGACTCGGGCAATGGACTGGGCATGTCACACTCGGCAGCACCAGAATTCAGCGGCAGGAGAAGCAAGCCAGAGCAACAGGCGTAACGAGAGTACACCGCGCGTCCCTGGGATGGCTGCATTCTTATCTCGGGACGCTGACCCCCACCAACTCGTACCCCGCAGCTCTTCCTCTTGCATAGTCAACGCCGGGAAGCTGCCGAAGTGATCCCTTGCTTAACTTAAAAGGCTGCCATGTTCCTGAGAGAGAAGACATTTCCTTCCAGTCAGCAGGATGTGACTGATTTAATCGTATCATTGTCACTACTTAATTTGATTGCACTTAATTGTGATCGCAGACATTATACTCTTGGAAGGTTTAATGATATCAAGTTTCTTAGAACATCTGGACTAAATGTATATTGTAGAAGTGTATAGGCTTGTATACGTGTAGACTTGTAGATTTATAAGCAGATTAGTCTCCCACTAGATTTTGTTTAAGTCGTAAGTAGAATCAAGTTCCTTCACGAGTACAGCCAAGTCTGCTCGTCTTTGTTTCTCAAGAAGCCAAGACATTTAATCTCCATATTTATTACCTACCATCTTAATATTCGAGATCTCCTGCAGATGAAACATTCAGAGACCACCGACGATCACCCGCCTAACCCCCGCCACCCTAGAGGCCGCCATAAAGCCCGCACATTATTCTTTTCATTAGCGACAACAACGCCGACATATTCTATGCAGCTGAATGTTACATACCGAGCTAGTCAATTTCCATAGTCATACCGGGTAACAGCAATGTCTTCTTCCAAACACACTTTCGCCCAATGCGTGCCGCGTATTTCAACAGGGAGCAGGTAGCCAAGACGAGCCACCTGCACGGCCGCCAAGTACTTCCTAGGCTCCCCCGCACACTCGACCCCTGCCGCGCCAGGTACAACACAATCCTCTCCCATGCATGGTAATGGTAACTATGACAGACCCTTAAGGACCAGGTTTCTGTGAACAGCAAATATGGTACTAAATGCAAATGATGACAAACGTCCGTATGAGCCACGCAGCGCGACTATGCACCATACAGGGCACACATGGCTCGACACACGTGTGCTTTCATTTTACATTCAACTTAAACACCAAAGCATCCCAGACGTCTAGGGCAGAGGAGGTGGTGTGAAAAGCTTCCCTTCACTGGTAACCATCGCACTTCATTTTCAGTTAGCGACATGTGAGGGGGATCGCAACATGACCTCCTTGCGGGTTTAATATCTGCCGTGGCTCTGGCGATATTCAGCATCACCCAAGGGAAGCGTGGGAATTGACGAATATACATGTAGTTCATGGTTAAGGAAATCTAAAATAGGATCCAAAAATCACGAGCCACATGAATGTTTTTATAATGAAAACAAAGAAACAAGTATGAAAGTAAACTTAAGAAGCTGTAAAGAGCAACAATCCGGATGAGAGAAACATTCATGACAAATAAAAAGGATGAAAAAACAATATTTTTCTTTTCTGATAATGAAGTCATGAACCAAAGGAAAAGGACAGGAAACACAAGAATTAAATATAGGCAAGAGTTTGAAAGGAAAATATTTTCCTTATTTTTTTTCGAAGCGCAGTGAAAAGTCAAACAGCTATATAGTTAGCGATTATCTTTATTTTCTACGATGAATGTCTAAAGAATACTTTCATGTAATTTTTTATACAGAATACATTTTCATTCAACGTTGTTCTTTTTTCTTTTTCTGCATTTCTATCTTATAAATTTTCAATTTCACAGTTTTCAGTCTCGTCATCACCGCGACTTTAGACGTCAGAAAACAAAGAAAATACAGTACTACGTAGAGATAAAATTTCTTAGCCAACTGGTGCTAGGTAAAAGGAATATAGGTAATACCATAAGAGCGTTGGCAAGAGTCATTCAATATTGCACTTTTCAACAGTTAGAGGAAAAAATTTCAATTTTATTCAGCCTCGAGATCATCTTCCAATGGAGATCAACGATGGAAATGTTTTTTTTTTTTTTCCAGGAATATGCTATTTTCAAACTTAAGAACATAAGAATTTAAGAAAAGAGGGAAGCTGTAAGCGGCTGCCAGGCTTACACATGGCAATCCCTGTGCGTTTAAAGCTACCTGATTTCATCTATCATCTCCATCTATGAACTTATCTAATCTTCATGAATTTAAGAGATACATTATAATAATTACTTTAAACGAACTCCTACCGACACCACAACATATTTTCTTAGTGTTACATACGTAATCATAATTATAATGATAATTGTAGGAACATTATGAAGAGTTATGGAAGATGGTGAAAGAAACACAGGCAGGTAAGCAACACTTTAATCTCGATTAGTTTCGCCTTTAGGTCATCTTCAGCAAATTATACCGTTGAAGAAGTCCTATGAGCGAAACTATTCGCCTACTAGCCTGTGTTTCCCTCACCATATTCCACACCTATAAATATATCATTTCCCTTTCCTCAACTAGTACAACTACTACTATTACCATCACCACCACTACTACTACTACTACCAATACTACTACTACTACTACTACTACTACTACTACTATTAATACTATTGCTACTGCAGCTACTACTACTGCTACTATTATTATTACTATTACTACTGCTGCTACTACTACTACTACTACTATTATTATTACTATTACTACTGCTGCTACTACTACTACTACTACTACTACTACTACTATTATTACTATTACTGCTACTACTACTACTACTACTACTACTACTACTACTACTACTACTACTACAACTATTAAAAATAATTCTACTAATTATCACTCGATTATCTATACCATGGGTTCTCAATCTGGGGTTTGCGAACCCCCAGGGGTTCACAAGAAGATTTCCAGGGGTACTTAGGTGGCTGATTTAATGATACAATCTTTCCAGAATACCTTTGCCTATTGATTTAGTGTGTCACTAAATTAACATTTTGCTCGATGTCAAATCACTGAGGGTTCGGGTAGATGGTCTTATAATTCAGAGGGTTCTTGACGAGAAAAAGGTTGAGAACCCCTGATCTATACAATGAAACTACTACTGCTACTACTGCTGCTACTACTACTACTACTACTACTACTACTACTACTACTACTACTACCACAAGTAATAGTAGTAGTAGTAGTAGTAGTAGTAGTAGTAGTAGTAGTAGTAGTAGTAGTAGTAGTAGTAGTAGTAGTAGTAGTAGTAGTAGTAGTAGTTGCAGCAGCTGTAACGAAATTATGATAATAAGGATAATAACACATCACCTGTTCGTGAGTATATGGTGTAGATGAGGACACACGCTTAGCGGGATTCACCTGGTGTAATTTACAGAGGGATCATCTTTTTTCCAGATTATTAGGCGAGTGTTCAGTAACAATAAAATACGAGGACTTTACACCAGGTCTTTATTTGATGTGTTGTCCTACCCGTCAGGGATTAGCGAGGACGGGAGGTGAGATTACCTTCCAGGGCTGACTTACTTGATGAGGCGATGATTTGTGGTTATTGTCGAGACACGCTCATCCCCTCCTCCACACACATACACACACAAGCACCCCCACACATCGACACACATAAGCCCCCTCCTCCCCCTTCTCACACACGCACACACACACACACACACACACACACACACACACACACACACACACACACACACACCACCGGGATAATTGCTGAAATATTCCCTTCCTATTTTCATGGGTCATATTTCACTGCGAATCAGAGGGTTTTCCTAGTATAAAAATACCCGGTTCTATTGGATGGTACCCTAATGAATATATATGTGAGGATATTTTTTTCTCTTCCGTAATAAGAATATTCAACAAATAACCTTTTTCCATTTTTAGTTCCATACACTGAGTCGAGGGAAGAACTTTACTATATACTTTATGATTTCATTTAATATCTTGTCATGCGTGTGTTTGTTACCTTGATGATTGCTCTACAAACTATAGGTATGTAAATCCGCAGTCATGTCAGGAGGTGTTAGGGTAGGCAAAGTAATGTAAACCTACAAGAGGTATCTGTGTTGAGGAAACATTATTGCCCTCACTGACAGTAGGGCAAACAAAGCGTTCTTCCAATAGCCAGGTCATGATGTACGACCAGTAGGCCTAACGTAAGTAACACCTGACGTAACACCTTTCCTTACTTCCCACGTGAACGATACTGAGCGTCACTACAACAAATACATGTCAGTATCCTACTTCACGGCCCATTCTCCACGTAATAACACCTTTTGTCTATGGAAACAACCACTTTTCATAACTTTTCTTCCAGTACACTTTCTTGTTACACAAAAATCAACTTGAACATAATAAATACAACACTACCTTCCACTTTTTCTTCTATGGGTCTATAGATTTCCCTAATATACCTAACCCATCTCATATATACACGGAAATAACTACTCTCTCCAACATTTCCTCCAAGGCTGTATAAACTTCCTTACAACACGAGAAACACAGTGGTCCTTATTTCATACCGATACCCACTGATTCCACGCTTCATTGATCACGTAACACAAGACAAATCACCTCACTGGCCAGGTAAATTCTCATAAAAAAGGATACCATACTACATTTTTAAGCCACCATGTAACAAGTATAACCGTAGCGCTGACTCACACTGTCGGCGTGACCCAACCGCGGCGGATATATTTCAGGTGACCTCGTGGGGGTGCAAATTACAGACCCAGCGGTGCCTGCCATCACCGTCACAGCGAGAGGCTTTGTGGTGGAGGGGAGGGCGCCGGCAGAGTCGAGGAAGCAGGAAGGGTAAAGAACAGCTAGGGGAGACTGAAAAAATGGTATAAAAGAATGAGGAAGAGGAGATGGTGGTGTTAGAAAAGAGAAAAACCAAATCTCTCTCTCTCTCTCTCTCTCTCTCTCTCTCTCTCTCTCTCTCTCTCTCTCTCTCTCTCGAACTATCACTCAAAAATCTTTTCTCGGTAATCTTATACCACTCCCGAGCATCATCATCTTCACTTTCTTTCCCCACACACCATTTCAAAAGTCGTACTCGTGTATCAATCTAATTACAAAGCTCTTGGCCGACTGACATCCTTAACGCACACTCTCCCTCTAACCCACCCCCTCTCCCTCTCCCTCTCTCTCTCTCTCTCTCTCTCTCTCTCTCTCTCTCTAGTGCAGCACATTTATCACCTTCCTTTACGGCGAAATTCTGAAAGTAGCTCCCTCCCTTTTCTCGCTCCTTGGATCCCTCTACCCCTCTCCTTACCTCTTACGGAACACCTGGTCCCATTCTTCCCGGTGATGCCAGGTAATGACACGGTATCAGGCACCTACTTGGAGGGAGGGGGGAAAGGGACATAGGACGGGGGAGGAGGGGAGAGGAGGAGGAGGGGAGAGGAGGAGAAGGGAAGAGGAGGAAGAGAAAGGTCGCCCAAGAAACGAGCCGCCCTCTTCATGCCGCCGGTGAGATGACAACGGTAAGTGGGTCCTCTTAGTGTTGTCAATCTTGCGGTACATTCTATGCTGAACTATTTCTATTTCTTTGTCTGCCTGTCTGTCTGTCCGTGTCCCTGTGTAAGTCTGTTACCTAAAGATCAAGGAACTTCTCCTTTACTATCTTCCACGGTCTGTAAAGAAATTATCTAAATAACCTGCGAGGAATTCTCAGTAGAGGTTCACAGGCGCTTATTGTCTGCCAGGCAGCTTTCCTCGGCACGCCTTGTTTCGCGAGTCATGAATGGATAATTAATTCATCTCACACATCTTGATCACCTGAGTTAAGATATTTATGATCCATTAAAGCGCGTTTTACATAATTAATTCTTACCCGCGCGCACACACATGGCCGCAGTAGCAAGCGAGCACGAGCGCGCGCGCGTACACACACACACACACACACACACACACACACACACACACACACACACACACACAAAAACAGAACCGCATGATTATTTTTCATACTTTAATAATAAATTCACCATTCTTGCGTATGGATTTTATGAATAAAATATTTATTGAGCTGACATTCCCTTCTAGATATTTATGTATAGGTAAATCTGTGTGTGTGTGTGTGTGTGTGTGTGTGTGTGTGTGTGTGTGTGTGTGTGTGTGTGTGTGTGTGTGTGTGTGTGTGTGTGCGAGTGTGTGTGTAATTCACCTCGGTCGTCTGCTGGTCACCCAGCCAGTCTTCCCCATTACGGAGCGAGCTCAGAGCTCATAGACCGATCTTCGGGTAGGACTGAGACCACATCAACACACAACACGCTCCGGGAAAGCGAGGCCACAACCCTTCGAGTTACATCCCGTACCTATTTACTGCTAGGTGAACAGGGGCCACACATTAAGAGGCTTGCCCATATGCCTCGCCGCTTACCGGGACTCGAACCCGGCCCTCTCGATTGTGAATCGAGCGTGCTAACCACTACACTACGCGGAGTGTGTAATGTGTGTGTGTGTGTGTGTGTGTGTGTGTGTGTGTGTGTGTGTGTGTGTGTGTGTGTGTGTGTGTGTGTGTGTGTGTGTGTGTGTGTGTGTGTGTGTGTGTGTGTGTGTGTGTGTGTGTGTGTGTGTGTGTGTGTGTGTGTGTGTGTGTGTGTGTGTGTGTGTGTGTGTGTGTGTGTGTGTAGGTAGGTAAATAGGTAGATATTCACTAGGCACGAATACATATCACTAACATCGTGTACATAAAATTATACAGTATGTGAAGATAATAAATAACCATACGTAAGCGAGTGCCTCCTTCAAGACGACATTGAAAACCCTCGTGTGCCATATCAGCTGCTTCACGGAAGAGAAAGGGGGACGCAATGTCCCGTGGCAGGCTGGCAGCGTGGGGTCGGGGCTCGCGGATATGCAGGTCAGTGGAGCTCCTCTAATGCCCTGGAGATTAATATGTTTGCCTCCCGCCTTGTGTTTGCCGCCAGAACCTTCCCTGGCCATATCAGGGCTGAGCAAGCAAGTTATCTGCATGTGAAAACATCTTGTGCATTTCGCGGTGTTATAACACGAACTTAATACCCCATAAAAGCCTTGGCAATTAACATAAAAATAGCCCAGCTAAGTTTATGCTTCAGCTCTTACAGTATAATAAATTCAAGCCAAACATAATCACAGCCGTGGCAATATCCCAGCCTAATTTGCTACATTCAGGTAGTTAGTTTACGCTCATAATGCATCAAACACCGCTGCATGAAGCTGTGTAATTAATTGCTCATAATTAATCTCATTGGCTCAAACGCTACAAGAAGAGGCGTCACTCGCTAGTGTACCTTCGAGTATCTTAGCGACACCTGTGCGTCCCGGCATTGGGGGAGGGCATAGCGCTGAGCTCTAAGGAATTTGTAAAATCAAGTTTAAAAATACTTAGACATTTGATTGATCCTTTATGAAATATGCATTTATATCATTGGCTGGATTGATGATCTCTCTCTCTTTCACACACACACACACACACACACACACACACACACACACACACACACACACACACACACGGTTTGATAATAATTATGAGTCCCAGTCGAAGTAATTAGGTATAGCCCTGTCGAGTGTGTCCACATAAAGCATGAGAACCATAAGCAAACAGCCTGGCCCAGCATAAAGCACGGCCGGCGCCTCCATGCATCGCGGAGAGCACACACGCCAGCGCCATCCCCGTAAACTCGGCACACGATGACCATATATACGCTCACCATCACACATATAAATCGTAGCCACCAATCCACTCTGGACAGACTAAGAGGATACGAGTTTCCTTCCTTCCATTCCTCCTCCTCCTCCTCCTCCTCCTCCTCTTATCATACCGTAACACGTCTTATTCCTTTTATCTTTTATCTTCTAAACTTGCACTTTCTCGAAACCCTCTTCCTCTTCCATATATATTTTTTCCTTTTTACCTTATCTTCTTTATCTCCCATATCCTCCTCTCTTTCCTCCTTCTCCTCTATTCCTCTTCCTTCTTCCCCTTGCCACGGGAAGTGCTCCGGGGAATGGGACAAACACCTTGGCGTAAAAATATGAGAGTATAAATCTTTTGTGAAGATGAGGGATGGTATGAGCATTGTACATCATCACGCCTCACAGCCTTCCTCCGGCTGCCTCCTTACACCTCCCATCTCTTCCCGCGCCTCTTCCTCCCCTTCCTAGTGCCACTGCTATTCCATCTATTCCCCTCTTCTTCTCCTCCTTCTCCTCAGCCAACTTACTACATCCTCAACCCTCCTGCATCCTTCTTCCTCTCCAGACACCACCTCCTTTACTGTGTCTCTCCCTTCCCTCATCCATACAGCCAACCCCCTTCAGCCTTACCCTCTCGCCCTATCCTCCCTTGCACAGCCATTTCTCTTTATGCTGATTCTCTTTCCTGATTGCCTGTTTCCATTTCTCTTATTTCTCCGTTTTCTCTCGTCTGTATTCGCTCCCGCTCTATTTCTTTTTTTTTCCGAGAGATTGTAATTTTTTTCTTAAAGGGGAAGAGGGTCGGTGGCTTAAATATCGATATCAGATGCATTTCAAATTTAGCTTTAAAATGATGACAGAGTTATAATCATTCTTTAACGATCGTAATGCTGAGAAATTATGGATTATATTTCCACATTTCTCAGTTTATACCTTATTTTCTACTCTCGAATATTGCACTAATCCTCATGGCTTGCCTTTGTTGATTCCCTTATCCTTTATATAATATTCAGAGTCGAATTAATTCCTTCCAACTGCAACACACGACGAGCCTCCAAGCACGCGGTCAAGGCTGCAGATTTCCCAAGCTTTCCAGTGACTAGGACCTGAAGAGGAGTTTCCTACTGACAAATTGAAATAAAAAAATAGTTTTTTTTCAGAATGCAGTAAATCAATGCAGGGAAAGTGAAACTGGTCGCCTTTCCGAGGAAACTGTCTGCATTTTTCTTATTAGTCAAGGAAGAACGAGTGAGAGAGTGAGCGGAGACACGGAGGGTGAGGGGAAAATGAATTATGCAGCCAAGGGGCGTGAAATGGGGAAAGGGGCGTTCCCCTTAGGTATATGCCCTTCGGGGTCTTCTTCAGGGTTAAACGGCCGACCTGGGAGCAGTCTGACGGGGTGATAGGGGCGGAAAGACGAGTTGGGGGACGCTCGGGAGCCAAGACAGCGACTGAAAGGGATACGAGAAGGGCGACGGAGAGGAATGGGTGAAGAAGGCGAAGGTGAAGGGTGCGTGAGAGGATATGGAGGGGTGTATGAGGGGAAGACGAAGGCAAGGATGGAAGAAAGTGCGTCAGAGGAAATGGAGATGTGAAAGAAGATGAAGGAGGGTGCGTGAGAGGGGATTTGGTGGCAAGGCGTAAGAGGGGAGATGAAACAGAATACGTGAGGGGGATTTGGAGAGGGAGGTGTGGGAGAGTAGATGGATGGAAGAAGGGATGAATAAAAGGGAAGATGTAGGTGTATACGTGAAAGGGGAGACAGAACGGAGGTGTGAGAGAAGAGACGGAAGGGAATGTCTGAGAGGGGAAACTGCTGGGCGAAGCGTGGGAGAAATGATATAGAGGAGGGAAAGAGGAAAATGAGATATGAATGGGCTTCAGAAGTATGATTTACACAAGAACTTAAACAAATATTTATACCTCAAGAATCCCGTGATAGGAAAAAATACAAAAAAATGCGAGGTTTTATATATAACCTCAAGAAAGAAAAAGAAAGAGAGAGAGAAAACAGAGAGAGAGAGAGAGAGAGAGAGAGAGAGAGAGAGAGAGAGAGAGAGAGAGAGAGAGAGAGAGAGAGAGAGAGAGAGAGAGAGAGAGAGAGAGAGAGAGAGAGAGAGAGATGTAACAGATATAGAGGGAAAAAACATTTGACTGAGGGAAAGAAAATTGAATATGCGTGAAGGAGGAGTTAGAAAGGCTGAGCCAAGATGGGAAAAGTGTGGCGGATGCTGCCATGAGGCCAACCACAGAATCCAATTGCCTACGACTGACCTGGAGCAAAGAAAAAGACACGCCCTTCCATATGAAACAAGGAGGTGAAGAGGAAACAAAAACTGCATCCTTTCTCTTTCTACTATCACTTTTATAAGATTAGGTTTTGCGTTCAGTCTCATCAAGGCATCTACTAGTTTTTGTTATTGTTTTTTTTATTCATTTATTTTTTTACCTCTCTCCCTCAATTGAACTGGAGGAGTTCTAACAGGGAGCGTTCAATCCATATACTAGCTCAGGTCAGGTCTTAAATTTCACTTTGTTAGCCATATAAGGCAACTGTGTTATATGTAGACATGTACCCGGCTGATTAAACAAACGACTCGAACATAGACAGACAGAAACACACACACACACACAGACACAAACACACACACACACACACACACACACACACACACACACACACACACACACACACACACACACACACACACACACACACACACACACACACACACACACACACACACACACACACACACACACACACACACACACACACACAGAGAGAGAGAGAGAGAGAGAGAGAGAGAGAGAGAGAGAGAGAGAGAGAGAGAGAGAGAGAGAGAGAGAGAGAGAGAGAGAGAGAGAGAGAGAGAGAGAGAGAGAGAGAGAGAGAGAGAGAGAGAGAGAGAGAGAGAGAGAGAGAGAGAGAGAGAGAGACATACCAATACAACTAAGTCTCCTATACCTCATTCTCTGTCCTTACGTCCGCCTTACGAGGACCCCGGACCACCTGTTGTATATAAGCGTCATTTGGGATCCATACACCACAGTGGACGGTGGCGATATACCCTATAGCGCCCTCTCCTACCTTTCCCTCACCACCCTCTTCCTCTTCCTCTTACTGTGAATATTACGGAGTATCAGGAGGGAAGATGTGTCAGTGATGTGGAAAACGGTGAATATGTGACGGTAGGAGAGAGAGAGAGAGAGAGAGAGAGAGAGAGAGAGAGAGAGAGAGAGAGAGAGAGAGAGAGGTGGATGATTCCGGTAAAATCAAATGGGAACGGATAAAAGCCTCACGAAAAGTGGCTTCGGTAAGGTGACAGTGAGTGGATAAATTATGAAGCGAGTCAGGGTTCAGTGTTCTTTCATTTTGTTATTCTTTTTTTTTTTCGCTGTGTATTCATCTCCATGAAATATTTAAGCAATGTGCTAGATGTTTAATGCCATTCATTATAGATACATGCATCCTGAATCAAATATGAAGCTGCAATGAAAATTACATAATGGCTGCAGATTACTCACTTAAGTAAATTGTGATGTTGAGGTTAGTGAGGCGGCCTACCTAACCTGGCCGATGGTTTTCCTTTGATTGCTTAACCACTTCAATTGAGTCCTGCTCGCCATTTACACATAGTTTCCTGGAAATTCTGCACCGGGACGACCAAATTCTGATACATTTGCTTCAGTACACTAATTGGATTAATAAAGCCTACCAGTGCAAGAAAATTGACAAATATAAGTAGAGTAATACAAAAAGAGAAACATAATGTAATGTAAGATTCCTGCATAAGTCACGGCTTCCTTCCCCTGTCAATACCAATTACTGACCTTGCTCGTGAGTGCATAGACGAGAGGAATCGGGGGAAGAGTGCGCTAGGAGGAAAGACAAGGCGTTTCTTGGAAAATAGAACAGGCAGAGGGGGAGAAAACAATGAAATATACAAGCACATGCAACATGGAAATAAAATCTTCACGTAGACAAGGTGAATGTAACATACACTGGGAAATAAAAAAAAAAATATGAAAGAAACAATTCACCAAAAACTATTAAAGATGAAATGTAAAAACTGCGATCACTGCAATATAAAAGGATAACACGAGGGAAAAGTAAAAGAGTACAGTAACACTCGCGCCCCCATTAGTGCTGTCATACTCACTACTCCAGGCCGGGCCAACCATTTAACAGCCTTCATTTAACCGTCAGGAGAACGTATCTCTGACAATAGTATTCTCATAGCTATTGCTGGATCACACTCTTCACAGCACCCTGACCTTTCATCCCTTCACTGTAGAGTCGAACATTCAGTGTCAGGATAGCGACGGTGGCAATCGTGGCATGGTTAGAAGTCATTTAATTCAGCTTGTCAGTGGTGTTGATTAGTTTCGAAATATAAGTTATCGGCGGCTTAGTCATGAATACTGGAAGAGCTCGGCGTGAGGGTGGGATGTGAGGAGAACGGGGAAGGTGATGACTTAAAGATGAGGTGGATAATGCATGGTGCTGAGTGACAGAACGATCAACTAAATCAGTAAAATAAAGAAAATTACCGAACATAGGTTAACTTTATATTTCCTGATAGCAGCAACGCAAAACTCATTATTTTCACTAAGGATGAGGCCATCATTTTCTAGCAGGGTTATTGTAGGTTACTAACTCACCAACCAATCTCCCTAGGTTAAAGACAAAATTTTTACGAAAATTCTTTCTGAATTAGAGTTCAATGTGTGAATTAAAAGATAAGTGGTAAACAGGTTTTAGTAGCAAGGGACGCACACTGCTGTGCAAGACAGCAACGAGTAAGCATATCTTGTCTGACATGAGTATATCTCAGAGACAGATCCCTTTCCTTGACCGCGAAGTCGTCGAGTTAGAAGAGACACGAGTCGCGACTGTAGGTCTTATCGTCATTTTTTGACGTCACTGATGACCACTGCAGCTGGCAAGGGCGATGGTGACCTTTAACAACGTCGTTGTTCTACTGTACTACATCACTGCCACTATTTCTGATTGGGAAATCAATGATGAGGAAAAAGTTATATGCTTTTATTCCTATCCATCCCAGGGCAAAATTTGAGTAAACTTATCAGCAGAGTATACACACAAAAAAATTCATTAACAGCCAAGTGGTACAAAATCAAACCTAGCGAAAGTTTGTGAGTGCAGTTAGATATTGAAAGCACAGTGCGTATAATGAACTAAAATGAACTAATACTAGTAGCGTGGCTAAAACTAAAGTTTGAAATTGCTATAATGAGCAACGTCCTTCCTTCACCGCCAACCTCATGAATATAATAGTTGTGGTGCCTTCATATTTAAGTCCCGCAAGAGGGAACAAGCCCTCTCACTGCACCACAGGAGGGCTGCCTTCATGAACTGGTTCGGGTCTCATCGGCACATATCTATTAACATTTTAATATTCACTTATACATACACCAAAAACTTTTTTTTCCAGGATAATGGAGGCGGATATCAATTACGGAATGAAAAGTCATCCGGGCGTTCCAGGGTTATATAACTGGCCATCAGCAAAGTGGTCCTGTTTAGTTGCAGTCGCCACTCTGGTGTGCATGAATACTAACACGCCCGAAATGTGAGGAATTAGGGAGTGACAAGTGAGGAAAGGGTGGCAGGCCTATGATGTACACAGGTCACAGCTTCAAATGCGATGTCAACGAGGACACTGTATGATCCAGCGGGCCTGTGATCGCATCTCTCTCTCTCTCTCTCTCCGTCACAAACACCATGGCGAGTCATTACACACGCCTGGGAAGGAAAAACAACTACAATTACCAATACTAACAGAACCAAACAACTTTTACAACCATAATATCAACTGACCTCACAAACTTGCTTAGGAGACCATGAAGCATTTACTGCTGCGAACTCAAGATGATAAAACATGACATAGTGAAGCCACCATGAAGCTTTCTCAGCCGCGACCCCGTCTGACCTGTTCTTCCTCGCACCCGCCTGCCAGACACCCAGCTTGCCGCCGCCCCGCCCACACCCGCCAGACCCATCCACACGCTTAATATAGGTGGCATTCCGCAGTACCGTGGCAAGTCCACACAACACCTGTTCACACTGACTGCGATTATATGCATTCCATGACGAAATTAGATATAAAGATGTAACATAAGCATAACCGAAGACACAAATGAACGAATCCATTAATCCATCGGGCAGTAAATACAGAAAATAATCGTCAAATCAAAAGATGACATCATCCTTAGGAATAATACCGGATATAGAAGAAAATAAGGAGAAAAAGCATTATCATATTCACATAAAGCTAAAGGCTTTCAGACTCGCAGATGAAGGCAAGGTATATGGCTTCGACCGCCGCCCCACAGAACAGCAGAACGGGGTGAGGCAGAGAGGGGGCGGGGCTGGCGGCAGTGTTTCGCCCCGAGCGGTCAGGTGGTTGGGTGGAGGGACCCAGGACCAAGGCAGGGCTCGCCGGTCAGCCAGAATGCCTATCATGAATCATATTGATTTCCACGTCTCTTCTGAGATCTCGACCAGAGGTTCAGAGAGCGTCCATTTGCATGTGCCCGAGATGAGAAGGAAGAAAAGGAGCGGGAGGATGGTCGTAGCAGCGGTAAAGGATGGAAAGAAGGGATGAAACAGTAAGAAATGTAAATCAAAATATAAACTAGAAGGAGATTAAAAAAGGAAAGAAAGGTTAAAACACTATAAATGGCAATATAAATAAAAGAAACAAAATAAGAAAAAAAGTCAACAATGACACAGCATCTTGAGGGAATAGCAGGAAAAGTAGTGGCGCAAAACACTTTGAGATGGAAATAGAGATCTCTCTTTTTTATATGTTCCAAATTGGTTCATCTTCGTATACCGTCCTAACTTGGCCTCACTACTCCCCTCTCCACCGTCTTGCTACATCAGCACCTACATTCTATTTTTGTTCTATTTTGCATTTTCAATTTGCGCTAGTTATTTACCATTAACTTTCTTGTCTTCCTTGTCTGACTTCGCGTCCAGCGACATCCATCAAAGATCGTTTGCACACCATTCCGTATCATGTTAGTTCCTTCCTTTATCCTCCCCCTTTCCTACTCCCCCAGTCGTCCCTATCGGTTCTTAGGGCCACTCCATCCAGCCCAAGTTCGATTACAGGGCGAATTCTGATCTATCGGGCTATCACGGAGCACGGAGGAGGCGGGGGAGAGACGGAGAAATAGAGGGAATAGGAAACGAGGAAGGTTGGAGGATAAGCGGAGGCGTGGGTAGTGGAAGGAGGAGGTCAGGAGGAAAGACGGAAGAGTCAAAGTGTGAAGGGAGAAAAGAAGGTAAAGGACCACGTCCCTTCCTCTTCTTGTATGCCAGTGAACTGAACCAGTAAAAAACATTTTATTTCTCTCTCTCTCTCTCTCTCTCTCTCTCTCTCTCTCTCTCTCTCTCTCTCTCTCTCTCTCAGATGACAAATAAATGCTTTGAAAACACCTCTCTCTCTCTCTATCTCTCTCTCTCTCTCTCTCTCTCTCTCTCTCTCTCTCTCTCTCTCTCTCTCTCTCTCTCTCTCTCTCAAATGACAAATAAATGCCTTGAAAAAACACATACTCGATACAGTTATTTTTCATCTGGTAATGAGGCGGAATGGCACAATATAGAATGGTAATAGTAGCAACATTTCACAAACAACAATTTATTCTTTCAGTAGCATGGTAATTTTACTGTGTACTTGGTTTATGCAGACTGAGTGGTTGACTGCTAAATGGAGCATCATTATGCATTCAAAATCATAATGTGTCTATTGTTTGTGCTCGGAAATAAGAGGTACTGAATCCTCTCCTTCTGCGGAGTACAATGTGAATGTAGAATATATATATATATATATATATATATATATATATATATATATATATATATATATATATATATATATATATATATATATATATATATATATATATGTGTGTGTGTGTGTACACCCCGTTTGTGAAATTGCCCATTTCATGAAATGGGCAAACCCAATTCATGAAATGAACCTAACCTAACCTAACCTAACCTAACCCAATTCATGAAATGTGCAATGGAGTGCCCATTTCATGAAATGGTTAGGTTAGGTTAGGTTAGGTTAGGTTCATTTCATGAATTGGGTTTGCCCATTTCATGAAATGGGCAATTTCACAAACGGGGTGTAACATATATACTACTACTACTTGCGTATTGTTATTTTACCACAGTGCACTGAAATGCACTGGTATGGAACAAGAAACACACGCATCTCCCACCGTCTATACTCACAGTAATTTGAAGTGCATGTTGACAAACCACGGAGAGTCAGCAGACCCACTGTTGTCCGGCGTGAACCGTAGCCTCGCTCGCACTCATCATACCCAATTATTCCACTCAAGTTCTAATTGGAATAACAGAATCTGATGTTATGTTATCATGGATGTCATTAATCTTTCTTTTAACCATCGCCCCTTTTTCATCCCTTCGATGACACGTTGATCTATCGCTTAAAATAACTAGAACGAGGGAGGGGCAGCCGCCGCTTACACCGTAATTTATCGATGTTATTCAAGAGAAACTTTTGTTCAGCCATCGAAGGAATGTTATTTGCGATTCTGAATATCACGCATACATTAATTAGCGTCAATAGACAATTAGATTCCAATGTGTAGCAATCACGAGTGACCGGTAATATTTTATACTAGTTAGGTGATGTTTTCCTCTCTCTCTCTCTCTCTCTCTCTCTCTCTCTCTCTCTCTCTCTCTCTCTCTCTCTCTCTCTCTCTCTCTCTCTCTCTCTCTCTCTCTCTCTCTCTGTCTCATTAACCTCCAGATCACAGCTGTCACACAAGGATTCCTCCCTCACTCCGCATGTCACCTAACACCTTCCTATTTCATACAACACACTGGCGTTGGAAAAAAAAAGTAAATACATGAAGCGTAAAAATTTCCATGACCGTTTTATAAAGCTATGAAGAATAAATAAATAAATAAATATATAAATTTCACTCTCGAAAAGAGACTGATACTATGATCATGGAACTTTAAGACATGGCAGTATGTAATAAACTGAAGAGGAGAGTTAAGCTTCTAAAATCAATCTCTGTAATGGCACACGATGATTTTAGCGTCACTTGCGGACTTAAGATGAATGTCGTGGTGGAAGTGACACCTTGCATCATCATGTCAAGATATCAAGATTGTTTATCTTATCATAATGTCCCGAATATAGTTTAGGCAAGAGATAGCTTGTGTTAGAATGATATAGAATAAATATGAGATGCAGTTCTTTCTCTAACCCTCACATATTTCACAACACTATAATCCCTATGTGCCAACCAAACAGATGCACAGCTGTAACATGATGCAACTCAACAACATTTACGCTCTTTGGAAACTATTTCACGTCATACATGATTTTTTTTTTCTCTCTCTCTCCCTTTCTACCTACACATTCCCTACCACTGCAACCTATGGACATATCTAACCCCACACATTCCAACACCTTCCTGAAACACATTCCTGCTCCCTTCTCCATCGCAGTATGCGTTCATAGAGGCATGATTCATTATATTAACTATAAAATGTGTACAAATTCTAAAACATTAAGTTGAATTTTAGCTCCAGTCTAAACCTTAATCTTATTCAACATTCTTAATCTACAAAAGGAAAAATCAAAGCTGCTAATAAGATAAGCTGACGAGCTTAACACGTGTAGTCTCTAAGCTTACCGCAACCCCTCCCTCCACACACGCCAGGTCACGAGAGAGGCTCCCACCCCCTGAGGTGCTCGCTGACGTCTAGTGTCGAGGACGTCACAATATTTACTCAAGATGACGTTCCTATACCAGTTTTATTTTCAATTTTCTTTCCGGCTTCTCGCATTTTCCCTTTTTCTTTCCCTCAGTTCTTTTGAATATCTGCTTCTATTTTTTTTCTTTAGCATGAAGACACTGATAATTTTCCTTCCGCAACTAGACTCCATGCATCTAGTTTTATTTCCTACTAATTTCCCTTAGTCATTTCATTCTTTTTGACATTACATTTATGCCTAATACTTGTTTTTTTCCCTGCCATACACTACCTTATCCACCTTCCGTCTCCAATTCTCTCTCTCTCTCTCTCTCTCTCTCTCTCTCTCTCTCTCTCTCTCTCTCTCTCTCTCTCTCTCTCTCTCTCTCTCTCTCTTCGATATCCAAACACAGCTGAAACTCTTATTCCCTACAAATGCACCTCCCATCACTACTCTTTTATCAACAAGCATTTCTTTCACTTAGCACCCTCGGCGGCCGTCACCTAGCTCCCCGCCAGCACCCACACAGCCAACTAATGACCAGCTTGTGGCACCCAAATGTGGTACTGGGCGGGAAGCCGGAAGGTCTTCGGGCACTATTTACCAAACACACGGCGTGGAATAAACAGAGGCACTATTTCTGGAGCTTATTCACGAAGCACGGCTCGGCCACGACTGTCTCCTCGAGTCCCTGGTGCAGATTAGAAGAGTAAGGTGCGGTTACGACGTAAATACGAACGAAAAAAGTGAGGGAAATGTGAGGTGCTGCATAAAGAGTTCTGGCTGTGAAAGGAGGCAGATGTGAAATTACTCTACTACCTAGCCAAGGAATGAAAAAATGGAATATTCATCTGACTCTTTCTCCCCTCGCACCTTCCCCAGTTCCTGTCGCCCTCCTGCCTCCATCACTCTCTTTCCCCTCGCGCCGCGCCAAACACGCATTAGGGCACCAGAGCATGTCAGTCACTCAGCCCGCCCACAAATACACAACCTGTCGCCTGATGAAGCCGATATTCTTGTGCCCTAAATGACCTTTCAATGAATATTTGCCGGCACTGGCATCGACTGCTGGCCGTGCCTCGTAAATGTTTGATGCGGTATTAATAGCTCCACTTAGCTGCTAATGAACCGAGTAAGCTCGAAGTTAGGTCGAGCCAACAATTTTTCTTTTATTTCATAATGAGGCTAACTTCCAGGAAGACTATTGGCTCATGGAAATCTAAAAAGCATCAATTCTGAACTCTCTCTCTCTCTCTCTCTCTCTCTCTCTCTCTCTCTCTCTCTCTTTCAGATGTGAGTGGTGTATACTGTCTTTCAGTCTCCATCCACCACGGCCTTCGTCCAACGCGTCTCAGGTTACTTGCACCTTGCCCACATAACAGGTACCAGGGAGGAGCAGCAAAAGATGCCATTTAGGTGTCGACGTTTTCATGTTTCTTGAAGTGCACGTAATGTTTTGTTGACGTGAACGGCGTCTTGATGGGAGCCAGGGTTAGGGAGAAAGGTTTGTGGGCGAGGTGTTTGTGTGTGAGTCGTGACGTGTTGTTGTGGTGTGCTGGTGACCGATGGTGTTCAATTTGGGTGCGTCTGCGAGTGATATGAAGGCATGCAAGTGTCAAACGTTCCTCTCTCAATAGTGAAGGATTTTTAGTATATGTACCGCCAAAGCAAGTACAGTGAAGAAGTTGGTGGGACGTGGTATGTATTGGGCGTACCGTAAGGGCGTGTCAGTAAAAATTATGGCGTGTTGAAGAGTGATGCCTGAGATAAGGACGTGCCATAGTGAGTAGTGAAATGTGTTAGGTAGGTGAGGAATGTGTTGGCGAGTGTTGAGGACTAATGTGGCTGACTGAGACATGTTAGGAAGGTGTTAGGTGACTAGTAAAGATGCACACAAGGGGCTTGTTTGGAATCTATATCAAGTATGTGCCTGATGAAAGGTGAAGTCAAGTGTCAATATGCTGGTGATTGTTCCTAATGTTGGATAGATGCGGTCGTCTAGATGTCTGACGTGTCTGGGACAAATCTCACTACTGTGTATTGGAGAGAGGAGGATGTGTGAAATACTATCCCTTTTTGTTCCATTGTCTCTCTTCAGTTATTACTTGTTCCACTCATCTCACTGTCATTTTTCTTAGCTAACACTAGCTTGCAGGAAGAAAGAACACCAAACAAAAAGATGCAAAGATTCGAAAAAATCATCAAAGAAAATAGAAACCAACGTTTTATGAGTTGAATTAGAAATAAAAATATAAAGAGGGTATATAAAAGAAAAATATATTACAGATTAAAAAAGCTAAATTTTTCTTGGTTTAACAAGAGATAAATAAAAGAACGGGCGGATATGAAAGATACAACAAGAGGAAATATAAAGAAGCTTTTCGTTCTCTATAATAGGAGACGAAGAATTCAGACATATGGAAGACAAAGCATGGCAGAGAGTAGAGAAAGATGAGATGACATTTTCTTAGTAAATTCAGACCTTCTGGCTGAATCCTCAAACAAACCGTGATATGCATATTCATACAAAATTTGTATGCAGCTATTTCATGTTTGTTGTCAGCGTGTCAACAACTGTTTGTTATATTTCTGAATATTTAACACAGTCATGGACGAAACCCAACTGATATTTCACGCTCCATAATAATTCTAGCTTACATGTATGTTATTTATTTTCTATGCCATTTTTTCCCGGTTGGTTATGGCTCGCGTCCGTAACTCAAAGTGATGTATTCTATTGGCGGTGGTCGTTCAAAGGCATATTTGTCTCAAAATTTATCTACCGCCTAAACGCCTCTGCTCCGGCATCCAAATACTCCCGATTCCTTCCAACATCCACATTATACTTTTTTTATGCACGACGAGTTTTCTGGAATTCTAATAGTAAAATGTTTATTTTTCTTCTACTGAAGAATAAATTAGCAGAGAATTGATGAGGTACCTCTCTCTCTCTCTCTCTCTCTCTCTCTCTCTCTCTCTCTCTCTCTCTCTCTCTCTCTCTCTCTCTCTCTCTCTCTCTCTCTCTCTCTCTCCCCTTCACTAGTATTTACTGCGCCAATGAATTCTTTTACAAGTGTGTGTCTCTTTTTTTTATTTTTCTGCAAGCTCCACCACTACAATAAACCACAGATTCAAGCGCTGTCGAATTTCAAGAACAAACACTGGTTTGGTTAGTAACAATAACACAGATTATCCTTCTTCATTTAAGAAACGATAAACAAATAAAAAAGAAAAACGGAGAAAAAAAAATAATAATAAAAATGGACTGCCTACAGAAGAGGGCCTTTGATGAGAGGTGCTTTAAAAGTTACCTTTGATGAGTCACGTTTGTACTTCAGTGCCTGGAGCCTACGCAAGGTGCAAATGCGCAGCTGCAGTGACTGAATGAAACACTAACAGCTGACATTGACAGATTGCTCTTCCATGTGCGACGTGACTGTAATTACTTCTATATTCACCACCGGTATCTAATAACATCATTGCAGTCATCATCAAATGTAATCAAAAACCCTAAGATGCATTTCTGCTGTTTGTTACCCTCTGTATAATATTCATTCATTTGATTTAGTTTCCCGTGCTTCAGTGTAACGAGTGAACACATCTCCAATAAACATTCTTTTACGACTAACTAGGTTTTGTCACACAAGAATATTCGGCACACTATCAAATAGCTGTCTTCACATTTCTGCCGTACATATTAATTTTCAGCTCGCGACAACTTCTCACTATTTCGCGTTAAGCCTTGATCCTGAACACACCTGATCCCACCCTTCCAACACGCGCAACTCCGGCATTCATCTCTAACATAATCCTTCCCTTCTCTCCTCCAGCCCCAACTCGCCTGTGAGCACTTGCACGGCCCGTCTAGGATAATGCAATTAGTCTGGACTTCCCTTCCGTAATTTCCGTGCCGCTGGGATGATGGAGCGGGTCGCCACACACTGACTGATGCTGTTTGAGTTGCCGTGCAGGGGAGAGTGTGAGTGGTATGTGTAATTGTGAAGGTGTCTGAGGTTCCTGGGCTGGATTACCGAGGAAGCTGCAAGAGGTGCCAAGTAAGGCGGCTAAACTGAGATAAGGCTCAAGTGAAACGATAAAAGAGTGATATATTGGTGTTTGGCATTTGTGTGCTCGGGTTCAAAACGGGAATGGAATGGAAAAGAAAATAGACCAGGGGTGAGTAAGGCGTCTGCCTGTCAATAAACACGTGGAGAGGGACTACACAATGAAAACAAATATACTCACACAACACATTTTCTATGTACGTACAGTACGTACATACGGTCTAAAATGACAAGTGTACACACACACACACACACACACACACACACACACACACACACACACACACACACACACACACACACACACACACACACACACACACATTTATCCAATCAACCCTCGTCCCCCATCTCTAGCTCACTTAGCAGACCTTGTCTCTGCTCTCCCTCTGACAAGGACCTGATCGTCTCAGAGGTAAAGAGATCAAGATCCTCTTTGTCGTGTTGTCTCCATATCCCTCGAGACTCCAATGATACATTTAGTTTCCATTTAAGACTAGAGACAAAAACAGCAAAGGAGAAGCTTCTTTATAATAAAAATATAGAATATATATCAGTGGAGTTCAGAGTCAGAATATTGCAAGAAGAGGAAAAGAAAAACTGTTTTGTTTTAGTAGAGAAGAAAAATTTGCAGTATGCGAAAAACCTACTCATTTCGCAGAAATTTACAACAAAACAAAACACTGCATACCGCAAACATGTCTGCAAATTTGAATATCAAAGCTGTGCTTCCTCTGCAAAATTATTCCCAGATTTACAAATGCGGGACACGGAGGCGTTATGCGCTCACTTTCACGGAGGTTTTCATACTTTTTTTGTCTCCCTCTTCCTGACGCCTGGCCAGCTTAGTGCTTGGCTTTGCTCCGTTTCAGAGGAGGTTTGGACCATGTGGGTGGGTCCACACCACTGACAAAAGTTGCCATGGCAACAACGCACGAGTTATCTACTACCGCCCTACATTTACATTCTCACAACTACCACTTGATTCCAAATAGGACAATTCTTTCTATGTTCAAATTATGTGAAATATCGATTTGTTATCCAGAGGAAAGCGAGGGCACAAGCAGGGCGCGAGTTCGCCCCCTACAGACAGTGAGGCGGACACACTGGACCAGGCCGGGAAAGGAAACTCATATCACTGACAAAAATACTCTGTGTGCTCATGGGGATGATAAACTGTATAGACTCCTTTAAAAAAATATCACCAGTTTTTCACTATCAGTGTTTTATGCACCGCACGGCTCCTTCATCACGTTATCATGAAACCATCGATATTTTTAGAGACATACGTCCAACACCATTTATGAAACTTCATTTAGGAAACTACAATTGAATTTTCTCCATCATGCATCGCCGCCCCGTCTCGATAAAGAAGTATCATTCTCCCGTGTTGTGTTTCATAGTAATATTTTTTTTTTCTCACAATTTATCCTCTTTCACCATCAATGTTGCCCGTGACTTCGTAATATGGAAACAAAATCCTGACAGCAAACCACAAAATATCTTGTAAAAAGGTAAATGACTGTGTGTGTGTGTGTGTGTGTGTGTGTGTGTGTGTGTGTGTGTGTGTGTGTGTGTGTGTGTGTGTGTGTGTGTGTGTGTGTGTGTGTGTGTGTGTGTGTGTGTGACAATATACTGTTACGGTTTAAGTGGAATGGCAGTTTAGAGCTGGCTGAAAATTCTACATATAATCATACTTATGCATGTTCTTATACAATAACATTCATACATCTTAAATCTGCGCAACCCCATGGTGGCATCTGACATACTGATGCGCGGCTGCTATATAGAGCCAGATCAAACCTCGTGACCTAGGCATGGTAGTCAGGCCACCCTGTGTGTTTTTGTTTATTCGGAGTTCGTTTCTCGTACCCAGCAGACTTACACCAGGTACCAAATCACTGCTAGGAGAACAAAGATCACACACTTGAACAGATGCCTTGCACAAATGAATTCTGGCCTGATCAGCGAATCGAACCCAGGCTTTCTCGATTTTGAGTCAAACATGCTACCACTGCACCACTAGGTGTGTGTGTGTGTGTGTGTGTGTGTGTGTGTGTGTGTGTGTGTGTGTGTGTGTGTGTGTGTGTGTGTGTGTGTGTGTGTGTGTGTGTGTGTGTGTGTGTGTGTGTGACTTCGCTTTTGATATGCTGAATGAAGTGTTAAGTACGAAGTTCAAGAAGTAGGACAAACAAACAAACACACACACAAACACAAACACACACACACACAGAGAGAGAGAGAGAGAGAGAGAGAGAGAGAGAGAGAGAGAGAGAGAGAGAGAGAGAGAGAGAGAGAGAGAGAGAGAGAGAGAGAGAGAGAGAGAGAGAGAGAGAGAGAGAGAGAGAGAGAGAGAGAGAGAGAAAACTTCACACGGAAATGCACACGCAATCGCCTGTAATAATCACGTCAATAATAAAGAAAATAAAAACACGCACAGAAAACGGAAGGAGGGAAAACTGTGTGCCGGGCTACAAGTGAACGTTTTGCAGATTTCTCAGCGACTTGCAGTTATAGATGGTGGTGGTGGTGGTGGTGGTGGTGGTGTGTGTGTGTGTGTGTGTGTGTGTGTGTGTGTGTGTGTGTGTGTGTGTGTGTGTGTGTGTGTGTGTGTGTGTGTGTGTGTGTGTGTGTGTGTTTCCGTGAGTGTATGTGTGGGTGGGTGTGTGTTGATGTGTGCGTATACGAGTGAGAAGAGTGGGTGGCAAAGGCCTCAGCCAGACGTGTGGGGAAAGAGCCATTGTTTACTAATGCACAAGGGTGGCAGGGGACAATGTGGAGAGAGAGAGAGAGAGAGAGAGAGAGAGAGAGAGAGAGAGAGAGAGAGAGAGAGAGAGAGAGAGAGAGAGAGAGAAAGTTACGAAAAAAGAAAACAAAACTGGGAAAACAAAGTATGGCATGACGACCGGAGCAAGAAGGAATACAAGGATAATGCTGCCCACCCGTTACTTCAGAGTAGGATAAATAATACACAACCACCAAAGATAGTATTCGTGAGGCAAAGATCGCGTGAAACTTAAGATCGATGACAAGTATGTAGAATGAGAAGTGTATGGATGCATGTATACTAGCTCAAACCTAAACCCACACATCAACACACACACACACACACACACACACACACACACACACACACACACACACACACACACACACACACACACACACGGGTTTTTCAGTGAAGCGTTTCCCATTTTTAACTAAACATCAGATCAGCCTCATCTGCATAATTATGGAAAATTTATAATTGATGATAAGGATTTTGTCTTAAAATTTACATTCTGATTGAAACTGACTGATGGCGCAAGAATATCAGGCGAGGGAATTTTACAACAGGGTACAATTTTAATTACGGTTTCCTAAATACTCACAAATTTTACAGTAACACTTATTCTTCAACGGATAATATACAAACGATATTACATTACATACAGAAAATTCAATAAACATCAGTTCAATTTATAAAATATTAAAAACTATAATTAACCAAATTTATTGAACAAATCAAATAAATAAAAATTTCATTGTAATATATAACTCACATTAATAAAAACACAGAGCAATCATTAAAAACACCTACAAATTATGTGAAGAAATCATAAGGGTAGGTCTTCCAGACATCCTTTACAACGCTCACAATTTACTGCAGAACAAAAAGATTCCACATTGATTTTCATGAAGGAATCGTAAGTAAAGTTGGTGAAATGTTTAACTGCACACATTTTCTTTATGAGGGGAGACGTGAGAGAAGTTTCTAAAATATTCAGATCCTAAATGTCAGGTCATATTCAGTCTTGCATTGAAAGAGTGATATCAGAGAAGAAAAGTACATTGGTAAGTGGTGTAATCAATCTGTGCATTGTATTCATAATATTCACGACCTTCCCCTCCTACTATGAACATCACATCATTCATAGCACAATATCTCACTCGCGCACGCACACACACACACACACACACACACACACACACACACACACACACACACACACACACACACACACACACACACCAACGAAAGAAAAAAAATCTGAAACCCCCACAGCACCATCATCTCCACAAATACACAGAGCCATCAACGCTTCACTACTGTAAACTGTAAACTCCTGGGCAATCAACGCACCACAAACACTATAGCTACCCAAATACCACTAACGGATGCCACACTATGACAGCAATAACAGCACAACGACATCCACCCACCCACTCACCCACACACACACACACACACACCATGAACACTTCCTTCTTGTAGCCACACCACACACGAACCACCATCGGCGCCATATCCACACGGATGAGCATCGGTTAGTACCACAGGCATTTACCACAATCAGCAACACCACTTGAAAGACACCAGTCACACCTCCACACCCTAACAGTAAATACACCAACACCACTACAACAACAAAGCACCATTAACACCATGACAACACGGACACCACGAGGAGTCTTGCAGCCAGATCCCCACACACGCCATCGCCAGCACTGCAGCACCACCAGCACACAGCGCAGACATCACCAGCACCACACAGCTCCACGAGAAGCGAAACAACTCCGGTTACTATATTTACTCCCTGACCGAGGCTGCGAGAGAAGGGAGAGCCAGCGTTTCCTGCAATATATTTTTTTTTCCAGGGAATATTTTTCTATTCCTTTAATTACTTTTAGCCTTCGAAATAGCGTTTGGATTGCCAGGAATACTTTTTTTCCTTTTATTACATTTTCCCTTTAACAAAGCCGCCTGCACGCATGCTATTATTTACATAGACAATCTGGAGTCTTACACTTTCCATAATTCTCTATACAAAAACTTTTACTTTGTGCTTCAAGGTGCAGTATTTTTATTGACATTTTTTCTGTTTTAATTTTCTTGCAACTATTCTACACCGACGGTTCAAGAAGACAAAGCGAGGCATGCTTCTCGTGCCTGACTTTCAGGTATTGGTCGGTACCTCAACTTTCCCTAAAAACAGACTAGCGAGACTCAAAATGCCCAAACTATCTGACAAGTAACACAGCTCAACACGCAACGTTAGAGACGCGCACGCACGCACGCACGCACGCACGCACACACACACACACACACACACACACACACACACACACACACACACACACACAGAGAGAGAGAGAGAGAGAGAGAGAGAGAGAGAGAGAGAGAGAGAGAGAGAGAGAGAGAGAGAGAGAGAGAGAGAGAGAGAGAGAGAGAGAGAGAGAGAGAGAGAGAGAGAGAGAGATTGAATGACTGACAGGCAAACTGACAGAGTGTGTGTGTGTGTGTGTGTGTGTGTGTGTGTGTGTGTGTGTGTGTGTGTGTGTGTGTGTGTGTGTGTGTGTGTGTGTGTGTGTGTGTGTGTGTGTGTGTGTGTGTTTCCGAGCAAAGGGCTTGGAGTTCGTCATGTTGAAAATGGAGTCACATTTGTATTTAAATCCATTTCAGGGAGGTCGATTCTCTCAAAGGTGTGCAAAGGTTTGCTACTACTTGGCCCAGCACTCTTGGCCTTGAGAGCTAAATTTGCATCTTACTCAACTTGTCTCTTTGCTTTTATTGTAAAACATAAAAAAAAGCAACAGCCAGCACATTTTTAAATCTGAAAACAAGAGATATTCCAATTTCCCGGCGGAGAACGTGCACAGAGCGAAGCAGAAAACCATGTGAACAGTGTCAACGTGCAAACAACATGGCTTGGGTAACAATGTATAAAATCTAGCTATCCATCTGTCTCACTTTTACGTTTATCTTTATCTGGAAATGAGTAAAACGGCACAAATACTCGCGAAACTACGAGTATTTCTTTACAGACGTTTGTTTAGAAGGTAAAAATGCTATATACACAAAAAAAGATATTTCAATGGACACATTACGTATTGGTATATATATATATATATATATATATATATATATATATATATATATATATATATATATATATATATATATATATATATATATATATATATATATATATCGTGTCGTGTAGATTGTTGCGGAACTCCATGAAATATTTATGCAGATATATGACATGGAATAAAGGCGATAAACAGAGAGAGAGAGAGAGAGAGAGAGAGAGAGAGAGAGAGAGAGAGAGAGAGAGAGAGAGAGAGAGAGAGAGAGAGAGAGAGAGAGAGAGAGAGAGAGAGAGAGAGAGAGAGAGAGAGAACATGAGGGTAAAAAAAAGAATCCCATCATGTCAGTTATGCTGTCTTTAATGTTGGTTTGATGGGAAAGCACTATACTATATATAATGTGAATATGGGCCTTATTGTATTGTTCTGTAATTCATTGCTTCCGAAATAACCTTTCTTTTGAGACAAACTTTAAGAACGTTAATTAAGATTACACGGGGATGCCCATTAAAGAGAGAGAGAGAGAGAGAGAGAGAGAGAGAGAGAGAGAGAGAGAGAGAGAGAGAGAGAGAGAGAGAGAGAGAGAGAGAGAGAGAGAGAGAGAGAGAGAGAGAGATTATGGATGTTTTTATTATAGCCAGCCATTCGTGATATACCAACTCGGAATCAATCTCTCCATTATTCATAAATCATGTCCAGCGGGAAATTCCTGTGAGTGTTAATTTCTGGCAGTGATGGATCCGTGACACTTGAAGCTCCGCGGAGGCTTCACACCCTTCAAGTAACCGCCTTACTGTCTACCAGTGTATTTCTAGATGAGAATAAATACATGAATGAAAACGTCTTGTCAGATAAATACTGTACTGCATGCAATACTTAAAAAAAAAAAAAATATATAAGAGACAAGCTTGAAATGAAATTACCAAGTGCAGACTGACATGAAAGTGGAATAGCGTAGAGAAAATGAGAACCGCATTACACAACGCTGCTGAAACGATTGGAATCCCTTCAAATAAAGAGATGAGAGCATTACTGAATGGAGGTTTTATGCCACACAGGAGTGAATACCGTGAATGCCACCCATGTTTGGGGGCAGAAGCATTAACTGGTCAGGGCCTCGCTCTGGGCTTAGCTTTTCACTATTATTCGCATCGTGGGAGGTTGGAAAGCTTACTGAACAATAGGGATTATGAGGAAAACTCGTGTACCGTTCCTGTTCGTGGTGGAGGTGGCAAAAAGATAAAGTGGAGCATAAGAATTTGAGCGTGAGGATGATGTTCAATAGGGCACACATGGCAAAACGACGAAGAGAAAAGGTCCGTCATATTTTACAGCCTCAACGGAGCTAATTTGAGCGTCACATTTCCATAAGTCAGACAGCAGAGGCGTCAGTGAGCGAGGCAATTAGTTAGCCATCACTTCACGCCTAATTGGTTCTTCCCCTCACACTACCTCCCCTCCTTGCCTTGCTCGCACTCCCTTCCCCTCTCCCTCTCTAACCAATTTTTTTTAGCTCCTCCCTCTCCCCGAAAGCCCAAAATGAGGGGTCTAGACACACTGAGCGAAAACGACTTTATCTCAGGGTAATAAATTCCAGGGTGCGGAGGATACCAGTGGCTTTGCTTCACAGCCCGGCCTGCCACGATGCCACTCATGCCACACACTTACGTCCTCCCTCACTGCACTCCGCTCGTCCATCCTCTGCCTTGCTTCCCATATCTCTCCCTTACTGCCCTCACTGACCCGATTCCTTTCGCTTTATATGTCTCTCTCTCTCTCTCTCTCTCTACGTCCTGTATCATTTCACTGCCACACTCTTTTCCCGCATTATCTTCTGAAATCTGGCATCTACGTAGACTACTTATACAGTGTGAAGAATCCACAACTGATCCTGAAGATAACTATAGCATTGCAGCATAAAGACGACTCAGAAAATTAAACAGGAATGCAGGCTAGCGCAGAATCTTTTTTTGCAGGTTGAACTATGCAATCTGGCGTGAATGTTAATCAAGCCAAAACAGGAAGCGCTCTCTTTACAGTACAGGAACACCAATACCAGTGTTTCGATAAATCAGATCTTCGTGTTCTCGCTTGATGTTGACTTTTTTCTTAAATCTTTAGGGGTGTTCACTTTACTGCATTTCTCTCTCTCTCTCTCTCTCTCTCTCTCTCTCTCTCTCTCTCTCTCTCTCTCTCTCTCTCTCTCTCTCTCTCTCTCTCTCTCTCTCTCTCTCTCTCTCTCTCTCTCTCTCTCTCTCTCTCTCTCTCTCTATGTAACATCCTCTATGCCGTCCTTCCTTATTTCCGTTAGTCCTTCACTAACTTAATTTATCCTCCGCTTCTCTAACTTTTCTGGATCTCTCTCTCTCTCCCCACCCTCTCTCTCTCTCTCTCTCTCTCTCTCTCTCTCTCTCTCTCTCTCTCTCTCTCTCTCTCTCTCTCTCTCTCTCTCTCTCTCTCTCTCTCTCTCTCTCTCTCTCTGTGGCAGTTCTCACTCTCTTTCTCTCTCTGGCAGTTCTCACAGGTTACACAACCCATGCTCATTCCTCCCCGGCCCACAACTATCAAGAAAGTAATCTTTTGGGCGGTGTAAAAACAGCACTTTATTTAGCTGTCCATTAAGAGGTCGGGAGAGTTTGTTAGAACATCCAACCAGACAAACTTGGGGCTGTTGGAAAAGATAAATTCAACCTAGTTTTGTTTACTTCCTCGGAAATGAATGTGAGTGTGCTACTTGACGCCCGAGGGAATAAAAATTAGAATAGTTGAAATAAAAGTTAATCTTCTGGATGAATATTCAAACATTAGTATTTTAGATTCTATCAAAAGCTGATTTTAAAAATGTATTTTAATGTTATAACTTAGGCCCAAATTACTTGCCAAAAATAAGAATAATGTCATATTTCCGGGACAGCAAGATCAAATATTCCAATCGACCGCCAGTTTGCCGAGGCCATGCTCTGCCTTGCTACACGTCACGTCGAAACAGAATCCTTTAAAGACAAGGCTGAGAGACGACGCAGAAACTGAATATCCCTGAGGGTGAGCTTGGCTTCCCACCGCTACGAATTAGTGAGAGTAACAAGAGGAACACCGTCACCTTTCCACCTGACCAGTGATGTCAAAATCCAACTCGCTATCTACAAGCAAACGCGGCTGTGGAAACGTATTTTTCCATCAGTAATATGACGTAATCACTATGAATTGAATATATAATTGTGCAAATATGATCATTATTCTATAACTAGCAAATAAAGCTGCAGCATCCTCCACTCCAAACACAATATTTGTTGTTCATCAATACAACAGTTTCTCTTCCTATGCCTCATTACTTATTTCTTTTCGTTCTGCTCGCTATCACTTACTGGTAATGATGCCTCTTTATTACCTGCTTAAGTTGCAAGCCCTTTGTGTGTGTGTGTGTGTGTGTGTGTGTGTGTGTGTGTGTGTGTGTGTGTGTGTGTGTGTGTGTGTGTGTGTGTGTGTGTGTGTGTGTGTGTGTGTGTCTAAAAATGAGTAATATTAAGTGTTTGTAATGAGCATGTATTACTATATTCATGCAAGTATGTTTAAAGGTATGTATATGCTATAGGTTATTTTATATGCAAAAATGTCTTTGACTTCAAATTGATTCCGTTTCCCCTCATTTTCATCTGTGTTCTTTACATGAATAGTGTTATTGAGCAAACTCTCCCCTTCTCTTATGCCTCCAGAAAGGAGATCCCCCTTCACACAAACGCATCCACGTGGAGATGGAAGCTTCTCCCTGACAGTGGCAGCAGCATGCGAGACAAAGCAACAGAAAATTCCTCTATGTCGGCTGCCGGTAGCGGCGCCTCCCTCCTCGCGCACCTGAGTAGCGCCCGTAACTCTCTCGCGATGAAAGGATTTGTATGTATGCGCCGAGTCGAGCTGAGAGCCGAGTTAGAGATGACGGTGAATGCATGAGCCAGTGAGGAAGGCTTTCACGGTGCGGCTCAGGGAATGCATGAAAAAGGGAGGCGAGGGACGTGTTGGCGTGTGTTGGAATCGCGGCACGGATAGGGGGGAGAATGGGGAAGGCAGGTGAGGCGCCAGAGGCAAAAAGGTGCCCAGTCAAAGGGACCGGCTTTCCTTTATAGTGAAGGGAAAGAACCGTATAAATAAACTAAAGGGGCCCTAGCAGGAAACGTACTTTGTTTATTCACGACCTCTGTCAAAACCTCTTCACGCATATACGTTTTCGTGGTTGAATAAGAGAATGTATGTTGTTCGTGTACATTATGACTTTCTGCGTCACCAAGTACAGTAAACCTACAGTCGATTTCAGCTCATCCTAGTAAGTGATTCGTGACCTTCTTGCCAGTGAATATTAAACATCGCCACGGGAAGCCACACATCCTCCCAACACTTGCGTAGAGTCACGAAGCGTGAT
>NC_059273.1:1595000-1620000 GCF_017591435.1 Portunus trituberculatus
TCTTGGTGAGAGCGGCGATGGAGCGTCTGCCTTCCCTTCTTCATGCGACGAGGACTTTCAAAAGAAGAAAACCTCCGATAATGAACATTCCATTTCGACGCGTTTCTTTGTTGAGCGGCGCAGCGTTTTCCTTTATGTTTCTTAAGCCCTTGGTCTGACTGCACAACGCGCACGCACGCACACAGGCACACTTGCAGTCTCTCCGTCTCCGTCTTCCCCCACCCTTTCTCTCTCTCTCTCTCTCGAGACCACACTTTTGAGACAACAGCTAGTTTAGGATGGCGTTCTCTTATCTCCTTCCAAAAAGGCTTCGCAACAAAAATTACCTGCCACCAAAGAGCATGACAAATTTTTTACCGCCTCATTTTATTTACGAGCACAAGTTTCTGCACAAAAGGTGGACTTGAGCATAAATTCCCACGTTTATATCTAATTATTGTTTATTCCACCCTCCAGCCACGCCCAGTGATTGCAGCTCTGTTAACTGTACCTACACACAGCACCCTTACCTGTGTGTGTGTGTGTGTGTGTGTGTGTGTGTGTGTGTGTGTGTGTGTGTGTGTGTGTGTGTGTGTGTGTGTGTGTGTGTGTGTGTGTGTGTGTGTGTTATAACCGTGCTCCCTCAGTAGCGGCCAACACACCCCGCAGCTTCTCTTTCCCAATTCACAATCGACGTGGATAGTAATTATTTTTATTCCAATAAACAATTAATGTATCGTTTATTCCTCGTCGTTTCTACCCCTTTACCAAGACGAGCCGATTTAATTAGACAGTCTTACTCTGATGGTTACGTAAAATTTAATGTCTTGTTAATGAATACATGTCATGCTATTAATAACGGTAATAACATTTTTTTATATGTGTATAAAACCAAACTTTTCATACTCATGAGATTATTATCAATTGTAGTTCCTCCTGCTACTTTCACACTAATACTAGTACTTCATTGATGTTGTTGTTACTGTTGTTGTTGTTTTTATTGTTGTTGTTAATGATGATGATGTTCTGAGAATATTATCAAGTACTGTTGTTGTTAATTATTATTATTATTATTATTATTATTATTATTATTACTATTATTATTATTATTATTACTCTTATCATCATCATGTATAGAAGACATGGACTGGTGCGTGGTACACCAGAATGGGTGGCACCTGGAAGAGAGATATAGGAAGGCCAAAGGAGACGTGGCTGAGGACAATGAAACGAGGAGTGATGAATGTTGGGGAGACCTTGAGGAGATAGCTCAAGATAGAATGTGGTGGCGAGAGTTCATTGAGGCCCTATGCATCCCCGTGGGTGCCGCAAGATATGATTGATTGATTGATTGATCATCATCATCAATATCATTGCCATCATTACCTTTTATGTAACAGAGATCAGACAGAGGATAAATACTGATAAGCCAACCTAAATAATTATTGCAGTTCCACCCAATTAAAAACAAGAGTACAAATACCGACAGAAGCTAATTCATTTCCCCTATCATAACAGTTCACACAATATGGAAAGAAATAAATACAGTAGGTGGTTGAAGTTCCTATTACCAAGAAAAAAATCGAAAAAGTGAAGATACCAATTGATTTCTAAATATGTGAGGAAGACGGTATAAGTATAAAGAGTAAATGGTATTCAGCAGAGAGAACGAGTAATGGGCAGACATACGCTTATCAGTTTCGTGTTACGACACCTTATAAGTATCACTTCCCCTCATCCCGTGTTTTCCACATTGCTTCTATATAGGATTAGTATTATTGTTAGGTATTAAGTTGGGTTCTTTATTGTTGTATTTATTTCCGTGTTATATGTATATGTGTATGTCAGTTTCATATGTTTCATGTTATATCTGTGTATGTCAGTTTCATGTTATATCTTTGTGTATGTCAGTTTCACGTTTCATGTTATATCTGTATGTCAGTTTCATTATGGGTTATTAAAATAGCTTTTTATAGTGCCCCCTTTGCATTTCCTTACCAGTTGAACCTGCAGTGTTTTGTTTTTTTTGTTATTGTTCACCGGGTCCCCGATGCCAATCTTACCCGTTTAACCGGTGGACGTAACATTAGGAAGAGTAACAATCTCGGAGATAACGATGGAGATCGTAGGAAGTGCAACATTATTCAGTGCCATCAGAAATAAATCATTATTCTTATTAGATATTAGTAATGGCCCTTCTCTTGCTGCCTGTTGCAGCAGCATCTCTCTTCCCTTCGGCATTCCTCCTTCGTCCTCTTCTCCCCGACTTCTTCCAGCATCCCTCCCTTCCCGTCCTTCTCCGGCCCTTACAGCCCCGCCCCCGCCACTCTATATTCATTACACCATCGTAACACCCACCACCATGACCTGCCCTGGATTGGTTCCCGTCTGACCGACCATAGCGACGATCACCGCAAAGGAATCCCCGATACTGCATATTGTTATTGATTATTGCCCGTCGCTGGGTCGAGGTACGATCGGAAGGGAAGGGAGGGGGAAGGAAGGAAAGGGATGGGAGTAGGGACATGCCAGACCATAGTGAAGAGGAATACACGAGAACCACCGCAGCACCAGGCAACTTGTAAGTCTGTTTTTCTTTCGTGGTAACCTAACTTGCCGCCCCTAACTTGGCGCCCACTGAAGTCGTCAAGAAACTACGTGAGACTCATTTATTACCGAAACGGCGCATCCTAACGCGCGCAAGCACCAAGAGGCAGCCACCCCTGTCCAGTACACACCTACAGAACATAATGAATGAGCCGGCCTGGTCTTCTAACTTTTTGTTCCTATTTGCTTCTGCAGTTTTTTACCTATTCTCAATTCTTATTCTCTCTCTCTCTCTCTCTCTCTCTCTCTCTCTCTCTCTCTCTCTCTCTCTCTCTCTCTCTCTCTCTCCTACCGTACTTTATGACGCTGCACACAATGGAGGAGCAATAATTATTTCACCAATTATTCCTTACAGAAACAAGTCGATGAAAAAATATTTACACTGCATTCCTAGAGGCGGGTGCTAACTGTACCTCTTTCACACAAGGTTAAGAAGGGCAAAGAAAGCCGAGGTCAACAGGGCGTGGCGGAAAGGAAGAACTTGACCTTTGAGCAGGAAGAGGTGGCACAAGGGAGCAAGGGAGGGTGTGGCGAGGGGGTATGGTAGGTGAAATTGAGGGAGGGAAGGGGAGTGGCCATCTGCTTTTGGTAAACATCAGGCCGGTTGGGATAACAGTACTCGCTTCTCTCTCTCTCTCTCTCTCTCTCTCTCTCTCTCTCTCTCTCTCTCTCTCTCTCTCTCTTCCCAAACAAAGACAAATACCTTTTTAATCACTCACGAGAAGACGGATAGCAAGGAAAAAAATCAAGGAGTCCTCATTGCGCACGCGACGAAAGAACACAATCCTGAAGTAATGCAAGCAACACTAGATAGGATGACTCAACTGTAATATGTAGAGACACTTTCTGTGTAGGTATTCTCCTGTGGGTGGGCATGAAAGAAAATACCGCATCGCACTTTGCCTTGTATCCCGTCACAGGGAACGAGGAAGCTGTAGGGGAGCGTGATATATGATGCATAAAAGACTCGCCTTCCTTGGTTCGGACCTTTAACAATAAAACGCGACAGAACACTAAACCTCCCCAGGTGAGCTTAGTTACGTCAAACCTGTGATGGCTTTAAAAGTTACTATCTGGAACACGCGGTGAAACATTATCTTATTGATGCTCTGCTGATACCACTTCTTCTACGGCTGACTATCACTAATATTTCAATTACTTCAACCAGAACAACAACAACGACTAATAGTACCATCACTGTCGCTGACATTAACACCATCTCTACTGCCACTGTCCCTGCAATGCTATCCTACTGCTCTATGAACACAATACTAGCTTATATGGAATACACTACGGGGCCATACAGGGATTGATTGAAAACTGGCGGAACCAAACCTATAGTGACCTAACGTGTCGCGTGTGTCCGTCACTTCTGACCATTTTGTCGCATGCAACAGTACCAACGTTTCTCTTTTTTCTTTTTTTTTTTCGTTTTGAATCTCCTCCGAAAATTCAATTTTTCAACGTTGTCAAGGAAGACCAACACAATATTTCAAGTTTTTGGATCCAAAAATTAAATTTGAAGATAGCCTGCATACATGTTCAGCCAGACTGAATGGAGTCTGTTTTGTGAAAATGAAAACTACAAACCCTGTTTTGGGGTGTGTCCGGACACGGGCACTCTTTTCACTCTTGGGCGACCTCGTCGACATAACTTTAAGGAGTGACGCGTCTGATCCGGAACTTTGTATGCAGTGTTCCCAAGGAACATGTTCCGTCCGTTAAAGCATAAGTAGACAAGGAATTTGCTTTTAAAAATCCGTTTTTTCATGAAATCCAATGTGATGTACAAGCAAACTTTCCTCCGACAAGAACTGCATCTGCCTTTTCTCGTACATCACAACCTACCAAACAGCCATGGCTAGTGACAGCTGCTCCATACACAGTGCGCGCCAAGAGGCAAATGCAGATGAGGGCAAAATGTACCTGCACTCCTGACCAGTGACCTGATAACGGGCTCATGTTACCCGCCAAGTGTTCGTGGTGCGGCCCATGAAAGGCGAGAGAAGAAGCAGCATGCGGGTGTCCCAAGTAACTGAGTTGGAATCAAAGACGGTCTCAAGAGTATGATCGAGGTCATTACTGCCAGCCCACCACATGCTACGAAGCTATCAAAGTTCATAATTTATGATTCATTAAAAAAATAAATATTCCTGAGAAAAGTATAGAGACTGACAATATTCCTGAGAAAAGTATAGAGACTGACAAATAGGAGACTAGTTTATTTATGATCAAAACAAAGGATTATCCTCTGTAGAGCTTACATTAGAAATATATAAATTAAAACTACATTAAATATTCATTTTCCATGCAAATGAAAGATGAAATTGTTCTGAAAATGTAAACGACAGAAAATGTCACTAAGAGAAAAAAAACATTGAACACACACACACAGAGAGAGAGAGAGAGAGAGAGAGAGAGAGAGAGAGAGAGAGAGAGAGAGAGAGAGAGAGAGAGAGAGAGAGAGAGAGAGAGAGAGAGAGAGAGAGAGAGAGAGAGAGACATAGTGAGAGAAGTAGCACAATGGAAGGATGAAGAGAATACAGCAGAGGAGGGGAGAAAGGGAATAATGAATAAAAAGAGGGAAGGCAATGAGGGAGAGAGTACAGAAAGAAAATAATAAAGGAAATTAAAAGAAAATATGGAAATAAGTGACTAAAAAATGGATGAAAACTATAAGGTAAAAAGGGAGGGAATGAAAGGAAAGGAAAGAAAAACGTGGGAATGTGAGAGAAAGAAAAAGAGATAATAAAGAAGGAAAAATAGGACAAAAGAAAGAAGGGAATGGAAAAAGTAAAAAAAAATAGCAGAAAGAGTGACCATAAGAATAAAACTTTAAGAACACATTAAGCCTGTACGCGGAAATCCCTGTCTAATACTTGGATGAATTTGTGTAAGACCTTCCTTCCTCTATCCACCTATTATCCCTTCTCATTGATTTGTCTCATCTTCTAAAACTTATTATTGACAACATGATTACTAAATTTATTCTAATCAACTTCCAGAAAGACATAATTCTATAAGACTTTAACCAGCTACAACTCATTCATTACCTCTTCTCCTATTCTGATTACTTATTCATAGGACTGTTTCTATCAAAATTGTTAAAAACACAAGAATATATCAATCTACACCTCTGTGGTAAATGTTCATACATAAGCGTAAGTTCCCTCTCGTAAATTTTGCATTTCTTGTACCTTATTAGTCAGTCTCTTATTCTGACAAACATATCATTCACGTCACATAAGACCGGAACTGTATAGCATAGTCTAAATGCGATACGACCAATGCCCAATATATTAACATCTATTAGGATTTCTATTTTTAACACTTCAATAGACGAATCCTAATACATGATTATCTTTAGTTAATAAATGAGGGAAGATGAATGCGAAGTACGTACAGAGAGAAAGAGAGGGAAAAAATGAACAGGCAGGTGAAAAAAAAGAATAAAAAGAGAAAAGGCGGAAGGAAGAAGGGCAGAAGTAAGAAAAAAAAACATGAAGATGGGAGAGAGTGAGTGAGAGAGAGGGAGAGGCTTGAGACAGGAGCGGAGTGTTTAACAAAAATAAACATTTCAGGCTGAGTGTTGACGGATGGGGCGTGGTGAGCCGCCCTATGTCTCTTTTACTCCCTTTGTGCGCCTCCCTACTCCTCTTTCTCCCTTTGCACATACATTTCTCTCCTCCAAGTCCTTCCTTCTGATCACTCTTGCCTCATCGCTTGCTTCCTGTGACACAGCTTCAAATGAATATGAGCAACGTTATCGTCTTTATTTGGATTTTCTTTATTGGTTTCTATGTATCTCTCTCTCTCTCTCTCTCTCTCTCTCTCTCTCTCTCTCTCTCTCTCTCTGGTCTCCCCTCACAGAACTCCTCCTGTCTCCCTCTAGACGTGTCCTCTTTTCTTCTCCTCCGTGTTTCATAATTCATCTCCCAATACTCCCTTGTTTTCTTAACTGGAGTTCCTTATTCATTCATGTGTGTCTCTTTTTTCTTGTATTTGTTTAATTCTCCACTAGTTCTGTTTCCAGCTATCTCAAATATTATTGTCTTTGTATGGCAGTCTCCTTTTTTTATTAAATTTCCCGTTCACTCTTACCTCGTTTGTCTCCATTATCTGTCTGCCTTTTCATTTTCATATACCCTTGTCTCCCCCTGTTTCTATTTGCTTTACCCTCGCCCTGTCCCTCACTAACCAATTACTTGCCATCGTATATCTATTAATTAACACGATTACCGACATAACCCTACGAATATTGCGACCAATAATAACGTTTGTATTATCAGGATCAGCAAACACATCCGTGGAAACAACGAAACCGTCACGCTATCATGTGATCTTGTCAATATTCAATAACAAACATTGTAATTCCTCCGCTAGGTATCCTGCTCCACAAAGGTTGGTTTCAGATTCAGCAAATTCTCATCTGCTTCTAGTTTTGAAATCGTAAATAATAATTCTCTTTCTACACCACACTGTATGTCTGTCCTCCATCCCTCCCCGCAAGATTGCTTCATCACCACATTTCACCTTGCCTGCATCCCGCCTCTTCACCGACTCTCGAGGACACATCATGGAAACAGATTCAAATTAACTACTGCAAATATAATGTAAAGAGTTTCCAAAACCAACACACAAGACAACGTATAACCATCTCATTTATACTAAAAACTTGACAGTGTCGTAAATTTGATAAATGATGTTCAGACACAAATAAATTGATAGTCACCGTTCATATGAAAAAAAGTCTTATGAAAGCATCGCAGCTGTGAAATGAAGTTTTGAAAATTTTCATTGCAGAAGCAAAGTCGGCACGAGCAGTCCTTCGTACAGCAAGAGTCAGTTTCACCATGCGGTTGAGTCACGTACACTGACTGGTTAGAAGTATTTTCCTTTAAGTGACTCACCATATTCCAGGAAAAACCAACAAAGAGAAACAATAAAATGGCTGCTCAACCTTCCGCAAAGGCGCTTTTCTCACCACCTGTGGCAGTGATTATTTCTTTTATAAAGGAAGAGGCATCATTACTCCGTATCTGTAACCACTTGACAGTTCTTTTTCTTTCCCTGTTTGCTATTTTATCTCGTTTCTTGAGGCTCTCTCTCTCTCTCTCTCTCTCTCTCTCTCTCTCTCTCTCTCTCTCTCTCTCTCTCTCTCTCAAGGTTCCAGGACGCCATTTCTCGCAGGAGAGCAGGTTAACGAAGCCAATAGGCAGAAGCTAAGAAATCGGCGTCTTCTGTAACCAGATAGTCATTAGACACATCGATATCGGCCCGGTTAGTGCTATCTTCCTATCGACGGCTTAGTGGGTGAGTGAATCTGCCGGCGTTACTGTCTTGAGGAAACGAGAAGAGAGTAAACATCGCTACCGAATTACACCACACACAGTCACGGTAACGGAATCAAGAGGTTCCATAGAGTGTAGCTATCAGTGACTATTGCCAGGAGTGGCTGCAACACAACAGGTATCTTACTTACTTACCTTACTCATCACAATATCCACTTCAGTGAACAAGAATAATACGCCACCGCCTCTGTACTCACCAATCTGAAAAGAAAAAGAAAATAACTAAGTTTATTGTATCCAAAAAACCTATTGGGAGAAGAGAAAGAAAAAATGACCAGAGATCTGACAAGATAAACAAAGCAGAGGCGGGCAGAGCCTCGCCTCGCGCCAGACACCCTTACCATCAACAAACAGGAACCGCTGACTTCCCCAGTGGCTTCTCCCTGTAACTCAACTCCCTCTTCCCTTTTCACTCCCTTCATCCTTGTTTTTCCTGCCTTCCCTATCGACTCTCTCTCTCTCTCTCTCTCTCTCTCTCTCTCTCTCTCTGTGTGTGTGTGTGTGTGTGTGTGTGTGTGTGTGTGTGTGTGTGTGTGTGTGTGTGTGTGTGTGTGTGTGTGTGTGTGTGTGTGTGTGTGTGTGTGTGTGTGTGTGTGTGTGTGTGTGTGTGTGTGTGTAAAAGTGTACCAAAACATCTTCCTCTGGTCTGATCTTTTTTTTTTTTCAAATGAAATCCATTTGAAATCAGTTCCAATTTTTTTTTTCTTGTAAGAGCGTGTCCATTATTATCTCTCTCTCTCTCTCTCTCTCTCTCTCTCTCTCTCTCTCTCTCTCTCTCTCTCTCTCTCTCTCTCTCTCTCTCTCTCTCATATTTTGACATCTTTACTCAGCATTTTGTATATCAGACTTTCATGTGACAATAACGCTTCATATGAACTTTTGTGACCCAGGGAAGCAGATATGACTGTGGTCTGCACCTACAAATATTAGGTTTTTTTTTCTTTCTCTCTCTCTCTCTCTCTCTCTCTCTCTCTCTCTCTCTCTCTCTCTCTCTCTCTAGGAACACTTCCACAAACACTTTTATTACCAGTAGGAAAATTATAATAGCCGAGAGATGAATACTCTTAGAATCATCACAGTGGACGATTACATTTAGTTACATATTCATGGACGAATGTGTGTGTGTGCGTGTGCATGTACGTGTGCGTGTGCGTGTGCGTGTGCGTGTGTGTGTGTGTGTGTGTGTGTAAGATGGCAGAGTGGTGCGCATGTGTCCCTTCCTGTCCACACAAGCGATGCTCCGGCCACCACAACGACCAGCATATACAGCCTCCGTATCTGACCCAAAGCAGGAGCCAGGAGTGCACACAAGCGGCCAGTTGCAAGATGAGGAGAAGTTGGGGGCGAAATTGGAGACTAATATCAGGAGCGGCGACCATTATATCGCCGTGACTAATCGTGATTGCCTTCAGTCGCCGCAACACAAGCATTTCCAAACACACTATCGCCATCTGTTCCGCTCGATCTTATAGGTGCCTCTCTCTTGGCCCTTTATCGCTGCTGCCCGCTACGTGACCGCCGGCGTGCTGGTCCTGCCGTGATGGCCCTGGTGGCTGCAAATGCCACAGCTATGAGGACCTGCAAACCACGCGCCACAAACATCGTAACCAAGTCCTTCACTAAGCCCTGCACCACTCTGCAACCACACCACTAGACTTGCCCTCCTGTAACTAGGTCACTGGCATATTGGCCCACGACAGGAGGTTATCAGACCCACACAATACGCACCACGACACCCTGAAGCCACCTTATTTTTCTGCATCACGTTTTATATTGCACTGGATACATTCCCTGAACCTTCATAAGCTGGTGTCAGAAGTAATAGTAGTAGTAGTAGTAGTAGTAGTAGTAGTAGTAGTAGTAGTAGTAGTAGTAGTAGTAGTAGTAGTAGTAGTAGTGGTAATAGTAGCAAAAGCTAGTAATATTAGCTTGTAGTAGTAATTAGTAGTAGTAGTAATAGTAGTAGGAGCTAGTAGTAGTACTTAGTTGTAGTAGTAGTAATAATAGTAGGAGCTAGTTGTAGTAGTAATAGTAGAGTGATTACTTATGAATTCAGTTAAAATAAATGACTACAGACATCTGGTTTATAGAAATTTAGAACGTTCACTGGTGACAAGCAAATATATAATTTTCGAAACACACTACGGAGTGGAAAACGTTTACGCAGTGATGGAAAGGGAAAAGACGCAGCACCGCATCACTTCCCAGCTCACAGGTAAAAGTTCCGCGAATGACGAGACTCGAGGTAGGAAAGTGTCAGTGTGCGATGCCGTTAAATAGCGGGTGAAGAGAAAAGTTCATTCGTCAGTGTCACTTTAACGCTGTGTTCCAGAGAGCGAAAGGGAGGCAGCCCCGCACCGCCACACCGCCTGGTCTGATCCGCCACCGTCACTCCCTTCCACCAGTCGAGGAGCGCCACTTCACGCCACAGCAATTCGCTCGCGCCAGTAAGCCCGCACTAACCCTCCCGCTATCTAGGAGTCAACAACGTGCCTTGGAGTTTGAGGAGGCCATAACGCCTCTCCTTGCTCATCACTAAGCAATTGACTTCATAGTGTGGTGCTCGTCGCGGCCTGGTGGTTAGGCCTCAGGAAGGGCCTCGCCTTGTGCCCAAGATAAATTCTCCTATATATTTTACCACCACTTCTTTGGGTTTATAATATTTATCCATTAGAGTAACATTTTACTGCCTTATTTATTAATACTTATTTATTTATTTTTTTACGTAAATGGCTGACGCTTACTTATACTCGAGGTAAGTCTTCGTGGTGGTATGAAATATTTAAACAGAATCACAAAAGAAGAGGTAAAAATATTGGGGGTGAGTATCGGGCTGCGTCGAGTCTCCAGCACTATGCAATCCCCGCCAGGACCTTGGATCGACGACGATGAATTATGGAAATGGACGGCGATGTGCTGAAATTTCTTGACGCGGAGGAGAAGGAAAAAATAAAAAAAAAGTAAGGTAAAGACATGGCTACTTCCTACCTTCACTGTAAAATGTCTTCAAAATATATAATCCAATTAAATCTGAGGAATTGAAAGGATGATGAGTAATTTGATTTGTTTTTTTACGAGAGAAAAGGCAGCTGGATAAAACGGTAGAAGAGTGGAAAAGTGTGTATATTATATATATATATATATATATATATATATATATATATATATATATATATATATATATATATATATATATATATATATTATATTACGCTAGGTGACTTTCATCTTGAATTTATCAATGAAATTGACAAGCCTTTCAAGCAAACGCATAGTAAACATTTTAACTTTGCTTCCATATCAGCAGCTCGGTGAGGCGGCAGTGACTCGTAAAGCATCTGACATCAAGGCTTCCAGTGAGTCAAGTGAAGGGGAAAGTTGAGGCAGAGCCAACTCGAGGGTACATACCCATCCCCCCTCCTCTTGTTCACTGGTCAATACATGGATGGTTATATATCTATAGAAAATGAGACACGGAGTCAAAGTCGGCACTGCGCCCCAAGGTAAGGATGTTTTAGCCACCAATCCACCAGAGACTCAAAAACTAAAGAGAAGCTGCAACGCTGTATGATTCCAGGTATTGCTGCTGCTTGGAATAAGTTTTTCAGTCAATCAGTTATATATCACACGTCCATCCTAGGCGACGTCCTCAACTTATCAGACTATACTGTGGCAATGCCGTGATACACAAGATTACTATTGCTTTGTACAAATATACTATCATACCTAGGGATGAAACGTCTACATGAAACGTTCTGCAAACACACCTACCCATTCGTCCAAATTTCCAGACCTGAGTAAATGCGGCAGTATATGCGAGACACGTGTACATTTGACTCATATCTCAAGACAGTACTATGTAAATCTTTGATAACCTCAGACAATCGTGTAACACCGGTGAATTTCAATGTTATTTAATTTTCGATGCAATACCAACAAGCTGCCACTTCTATCTTGAATACTGTACGTCATTTTCCTACTTAATGTCACTTGTAACAATTATAACTCAATACGAGTTTTGTACGACATATTATTTTTCGTCACTATCTACTGAATACAAATAAAGTTGCAAGACATGATAAATCGTAAAACAGTTGCTATTACCATTGTTTAACGTGACCAGCACCATCACAACCCTGATCTCCGACAAGACCACCATTCACCACAAACACACACCTTGCTCCACCGCCAACACACTCTGTAAATGCACCATAACGGCAGCCATTCAGCACCAAAAAGAAGCAATCGTTGACCAATATATCTGGAGAGAGAGAGAGAGAGAGAGAGAGAGAGAGAGAGAGAGAGAGAGAGAGAGAGAGAGAGAGAGAGAGAGAGAGAGAGAGAGAGAGAGAGAGAGAGAGAGAGAGAGAGAGAGAGAGAGAGAGAGATGAGTGAATCTACTCGACCAGAAAACAAATTAGGTAGCCATAAAAATACAAAACAATTACCCGAATTAAGAGATTTCAGGGTACAGATCAGAGATGCACAGGAAATGGAGTGAGAATTTTTGCAGGATATTTCTGCCAACCAAAATACTTTACTTTCTCCACTGTAAAAAGGAGCAAATTCGAAGGGAATAGGAATTTTGGACATAAATTAGTATAGCTTTCTTGAGCTTATAATGTCATTTACCTTTTAGACAACTGAATATTCATTAATCCATTAATGGCTCCACAATAGCAGCAGCTTGAGCAACAAAACAACAATAGCAGCAACAACAGCAAAAGCAGCAGTAGTAGTAGTAGTAGTAGTAGTAGTAGTAGTAGTAGTAGTAGTAGTAGTAGTAGCAATAATAGTAATAGCAGAAGTAGTGGCAGTAGGAGAAACACTAGTAACAATAGCAATAGCAACAGGAGCAGTAGCAGTAGTACCAGCGGCACTAATAGCAGCAGCAGCAGTAGCAGTAGTAGTAGTAGTAGTAGTAGTAGTAGTAGCAGTAGTAGTAGTAGTAGTAGTAGTAGTAGTAGTAGTAGTAGTAGTAGTAGTAGTAGTAGTAGTAGCAGTAGCAGTAGCAGCAGCAGCAGCAGCAGCAGCAGCAGCAGCAGCAGCAGCAGCAGCAGCAGCAGCAGCAGCACTACTAGTTTATCGTTCTTTATTGTTGATAGTCTTGTTGGTACTGCTACTGCTGTTGCTGCTGCTGCTGCTGCTGCTGCTGCTGCTTCTGTATTCAAAAAATCCTATTGTTGTAAGCGATATTAGTGCAACCAGAAAACTTAACAAATTTTGTAAACATGCGTGGCAAAAAAATAAACAAATAAATAAATAAAATCCAGCAAGTAAAAGAAAATATATATATGCTAAAGTTGCACCTGAAAGTGTACCTCAAAATTAGTTAATGTGCTGCCGCTACTTCATACTTCATGATTGTAATGCATTGTTAAATACTCACACAACTCTCTCTCTCTCTCTCTCTCTCTCTCTCTCTCTCTCTCTCTCTCTCTCTCTCTCTCTCTCTCTGGCATGGAAAACACAGCAGCAAGTCAGTTCAAAGTTAAAGCATAAAAGTTCTTCTTGGCAAAACTGTCTTGTGGGAATTGTTTGGTGATATTTACGAGTCCATCCGCTGTGTCGCTCCGCCTCCAAGCTTAAAACTGATATTACAACTTTTGATATTAGTAACCTTGTGGCGCCTCGCTAAGGTCTCTTGCGGTAAGGAGCGGCAGAGAACCATAACTGTGTAGGAGACAGACACGAAAAAGAGAAGGGTTGGAGGAGAGGACGGGAGACAAGATAGAGACGATAGTGTCAAGAAAAGAAAGGTTTGTTGGTAAGAACATACCTAGGTGGATGGATGGATAGTTAGAAATACAGACAGATACTTAGGCTGAAAGACAGATAGAAAAGTAAAACTATGTCAATGAGTCAAACATGATATAGCAACATTTCACATTTACTCGTCACAAATAAAGAGTGATTTTACATGATATGACAGAATGAAATATTTAGTCATAAAACATACAACTGTTATGTCAAATGCAGGACACAACAAAATTCAATGACACACTGAGATAGACTTTACAACTTGACGGATGAGGTTTTGACGTCAGTGTCGAAAATTTTTCTCAAGAACTTTTGTTGGTCACGACCTGCAAAGAAAAAAAGTTGTCCAGATGAAGTTTCTAAAAAGACTGCTACAGATTGAGGAAGAAAAGAAGACTAGTGATTGTAAATCCAGCGACGTCTTCTAAATTACGAAGAAAACTTATTTCACTTGTTTTCTGTTCTTTTCTACGCTTTTTTTTTTCTTTGGTTGAAGAGTAACAAGCTTCAGGCAGATCACTGGGGGCTAATTATTTAATGCTGATGAACAGGACCGCTGGATTTATCACATACTTTAAGGTTACGCCGGCAGATAGGATTTGATGTTTACACGGTGTAATGAAGCCGTGCATTGGTAAGGAAAGTAGCATGATTAAGAACTCTAGAGCCATCTCTGGGAATTCTTACTGTCACATCGCAATAGAGTTTGAACCGCGCTAGACTGTATTCAACTTTGTTATTGGTTTAACTGCATAAGGGTGAAAAAAAAATTATGTTTCATGTTCTACATAAAGAGACCATGTATGCAAACCACCAGACTTTAGCGCTGAGGAGAGGCCAGTATTAATTCCACTGATTAGTCAATAAGTTCAAGCATTGTTCCGTCTTAAACAATTATGATGTGTATTGAGTTCATAAATCATCAATTAGCACTCGCAATCAATCAATAAATATATATAAAAGCACACCAAGTAAAAAAAAATATATATATATTTACAGTGCCTCCACGTGAACACACAAAACAATATTACAATAACACACTATATTTGTTACTGACGCAAGCACAAGAACTATCATCGCAAACAACACTGGGAAAATCCCTTGCAAACCTGCAAACAGGCTCTTCTGAAAGAAAGCAAGTAATGGATGACGAAGGGAAGAAAAAAGGGTACTAACATTAAAAGTTCTTGAAAAAAATGTGCGTGATTATCTTAAGGAAAAATGCACTTATCCCTCCCTCGCTTCTACTCTCAACCCACATCTCTCTCTCTCTCTCTCTCTCTCTCTCTCTCTCTCTCTCTCTCTCTTTCGATCAGTGGGGCCCGCCCCAACAATACAGCAGCATAATGATGTTAAGGGGAGAAAATGAACATATAATGACGATTCATTCAGCATTTTGCGTCGCCCACTAACATGATTGTTCGACTATAAACACAATGGCAAATTGGATTAAGTTTTAATACATGAGCAAGTGTGACAGATTAGTAGGACGTAACCAGATTATTGCCCTTGTGGGTTCCGTGGAATGCTTTGTCATGACAAGTGCTTGAATATTTTTCTCAGCCTAAATATTCATTGATTCATTTATGAAAATATCCTTTTTCTCCCTCAAGTTGTTGTACGTTACGATCCCCGCATGATTACTTTTTGCTTCTGAATTTCACAAAGCTATACATTAACTTAATTCTAAAACCTTAAGTTAGTCATCGCAATTAGAAAATTTTCATAAATGTGTGCATTCGTAATTCATCTAGATACAATACCTCTCTCTCTCTCTCTCTCTCTCTCTCTCTCTCTCTCTCTCTCTCTCTCTCTTATAGGATTTCCTTATCAACCGAAGGCAGTGATTCTTAATGGCGGGAAAGAAAAGAAAAACACGTTAAACTACCTTGTTTGCTTCAACCATCCAATACTATCCTTCCCTCATGTCTTGTGAATTCTTTCATCCCTCATACCGTTATCTTCATCAAATAATTCATTTTGTCACTGACGCATCGCATGAACACATTCTATTTGTATATGCTGGAATGTGAAACATATACGGTGGTGATGATATTTTGCTCATTACAGCAAAGAAATGAGTTTGATTCTTTCTTAATCTCTGGTAAGTTTTCCGGCAAATACAATACGTGGATGTGACGGCTGGCACGCACGCACTGCCAATGCCTCAATCAGAAACTTTTCCTTTGACCTTTAAACCCTCCATTCTCCAACACGCTTACTCCCTGGAGACCACCTCCTTCAGGCTCACTGGAGGATCACTCACATAACTTTTGTCTCAGAGTGAATACCAAAGAGAATGACAGGAAGAGTTGAGGCAATCTTGGTGTCTATTCCCACCTCGCGCTTCCACAGTAGAGCGAGTCTGCTTGCATTTCATGAAAACAGAAAGCAAAAAAAGTGAAATAGCCCCTATGATATAAAGCCACTTTGTTCCGTATCCCCGCCGGCCTAATTTCAACGGCACAATTTCACCCTACTCCACACCGCCAACTATAAAGTAATCCATCAAAAAAACTTTCTCCCTCCTACACGTAAATCACTGGTTTTGTTTGATATATATCGTTGTATTTATGACATTTATGGGACGCTGTAACACGGCCTCCGTTTCCATACCATACACATCGCCCTTTATTTATTCTTTTCTTTTGAGGCGAGGTAACATTCAGCTGCGGCAACACCTTGGCAACAGCGGCCAGGGAAGGGATGGAGGCAGACAAGACGTCAACCACCAGTCCTAATCGCGTTCGGTCCACTGGTTCCCCTGCTACCCTCGGCCGCCCTCAACAGCCTGCAGGCGCCCAATAGTTCCACAACTTGGTCCATCCCCATCCCTCGACTATCAGTAGACAAGTTTACGTACATGTCTAAACGCACTTCAGGGGTGCATCCCTACAAGCACAGAAGCACAGTACACACACACACACACACACACACACACACACACACACACACACATACACACTGCAGTAGTAATACATGCTGCAACATGCTTCTGAAGGGCGCCTCCACAAAACCAGTCCTTTCGTATTGTCGCCTCGATACATTCTCCTCGCCACTCCATTAATCCGTGAGTTGCAGTGTTTCCGTCACACTTTCACGCCTCCCAACTGCCCTCCATTGCAAAACAAAAAAAGTTGAATTTTGTCATGTTTTGCATTTATCTATTTGTTTTCTTTTATTTATTTGTTTGTTTTAATGAAGGGATATGCAAGAAGCTTTACTAAAAAAAATCCTGCTGCAATTTTCAAAGTAATAATGCACAGCACTCACTCAATACGTGTAATCAGAGAGGCAAGGTTGTTGGTGGATAGCTTTTGACCGCTAGCACTGAGCCGGAACCAGTTGACTAATGCACGAAAGTTTTAGTTAGGGTACGAGAGAGAGAGAGAGAGAGAGAGAGAGAGAGAGAGAGAGAGAGAGAGAGAGAGAGAGAGAGAGAGAGAGAGAGAGAGAGAGAGAGAGAGAGAGAGAGAGAGAGAGAGAGAGAGAGAGAATTAGGATGAAGTTTACAAAGGCAAACAAGGTAATATAGATAGGACACCGGTAGCAACTGAGTTAGTAGTATTCTAATACGTGTGGGACCACCTGTGGCCTGACCAAGATGGCATGACTAGCACCCGCGTCGTATCGTGCCAAACCATTATTATCAATTAAGCTTATTAACAACATCTTTACTGCCATGACAGGGATGAGTCAGTTAATCTCACCTCACAAGGCGACAATAGTAAAGACACAGGTTATATATTTTTTTCAATTTTTCCCCATTTACGTAAAGTCTTTAACTTGTACATAACACAATTGAAGTTGCATTACAGATACAACGCACACAATAAGCTAATACGATGTTAAATGGCATCTTGCGCCTTCGTCATGAATTGCCACTATCATTCCACATCCTCTTCATTACTCCACACAGTGAACGACCCTCTCCCCTCCCTTCATGGACAACAATTCTACACTCCCGTGGTTTATACAAGATGAGCATTGTCTGGAAACCTATATAATACTGGAAGACAAACATGCCACTAATATCATATGATGTAACTATATAGAATGATATCGCCACGTAAAAAAGAAATCTCAGCTTTGATTACCATATATCAAGATAATGTGTGTGTGTGTGTGTGTGTGTGTGTGTGTGTGTGTGTGTGTGTGTGTGTGTGTGTGTGTGTGTGTGTGTGTGTGTGTGTGTGTGTGTGTGTGTGTGTGTATCCGCGATGATAAATTATGTTGCATATCACCTATAAAAAGAATGGAAATGAGCCTATTAGTCACTTGACCGAATGAAAGAAATATGTTACACAATTAATTATCTGATCATGAATCAATATTAACCAAATTACATGCATCTACGGAAAGATTTATCTAACACACACACACACACACACACACACACACACACACACACACACACACACACGCACAGCCAGGACGGACGCACACGCGCGCACATGAACAAGCGCCCCCCCCCCACACACACACACATACACACACACGCACACCTTTAATTTGTTTCCTAACAAGAAATGCTTTCAATAGAGAGAAAAAAAGAGATAAATAAAAGCAAACCAAAGCACGAGGTGATAGAGGTGTGAAGATTGAAGGAGGAGGAAGGAAAATATATTGGACGAAAGGAGAGTGGTTTTAGGGGAGGAACAGCGGTGTGAAGGAAAGGGGGAAGGAGAAGGAAGGGGGCACCAAGAACGTAAAATTGATACTGGTTATTCTGCACCTGTAAACCTGAGCGTTACTCTTTGTGTATCCTTGTCACGGCAGATACACTCACCAGACTTACAAAAAAATTAACAGAAGGGAAAAATACTATACAATACAATAACGATGCACTTACGTAGCGTGTATGTGCGTGTGCAGCAGATGTCCGCAAAAAATATATATATATTCTGTCCTCACTTTTTTATTTCCCGGAGGATGACTTAAAACACTGCAGATAACTAAACACTTTCACTTGCACTCGCGGCGTTCACGGCAATGAGCCTGGGGACCGGCACAGAGTCTCACTTCTCTAATACCCATTCACATATCAGGTTTCATTCCTAAACGCGACTCATAACTCATTCTGGTTGGCTGGAGCTACTCATCACTAGATTGGTGGACAAAACGGTAAACGAGCGTGTCTGCTGATCTTAACTACCATCAACGATAAGTCCCGAATTCAAGTTATTTCTGACAGATGTCTGATGGCGGAGTTCATATAATATCACCTCTAACCTTCGGCATGTTGGAGTACATAAAACATAGCGGACAGGAACAACCAGTGAAAAAACATGGAAGGGAAAATGAATGACGTGCAGCATGACGGAAGAGTGACAGCTGTTCCCTTTCCCCTGGCCGGCCGCTAGATGTCCCACCAGCCCCCGCCACGCTCCTGCCTGGCGTGCGATTCACCGCCATCACCGCTGTGCATGGTTACAAATGCGGTATTTTATCCTCTTCGATTTTCTAAGATGAAACGTCGATCGGGTTATGAAATGTATGCATGAGAAAACTGACAATACGAGTAATACAATCCCTTGTTTTTCATCACTACCCATGCCACCACTATATCTTCTTCCTCATCCTCCTATTCCAACTGTTCCTCTCCCTTCTCCTAATTAGGATCCTCAACTATTAAGTAACCCAGGCAATTTACTGTAAAGTTTCTAGATCAATAAGTTAACTCGCGGAGGTATTTTAATCAGCACCAGTGCTCCAACTAATTGCATATGCCTGTGTGAGAAAAGGCGGAAGATTAGAAACAAGAGGAGGATGGGGAGAATTCACTGGGAAGAGAGGAAAACCTCGATATTTAAACATCTTTCTATTTCGTTGTCATGACATCATAAATTATATAGACATGTAACCTTGTAATGATTCAACATTAATTGCACATCAGTACTGCATTTTATCCAGGAGAGAGAGAGAGAGAGAGAGAGAGAGAGAGAGAGAGAGAGAGAGAGAGAGAGAGAGAGAGAGAGAGAGAGAGAGAGAGAGAGAGAGAGAGAGAGAGAGAGAGAAAGAGACGAATAAATGAAATGAACCCAAAACTATGACAATTATGCAAGACCCTCTGCTCCTTACGTAGGCTACACACTCCCTTCTCCTCCTCCTCCTCCTCCTCCTCCTCCTCATCCTCATCCTCCTCCTCCTCCTCCTCCTCCTCCTCCTCCTCCTCCTCCTCCTCCTCCTCCTCCTCCTCCTCCTCCTCCTCCTCCTCCTCCTCCTCCTCTCTAGCTTTCTGGCGCTACTAAGAATTCCATGTTCAAATCCTTCCTTTCTTGTAAAAATCATTGGCAAGGCAAACGCACGGTCCAGCTGATTAGAACTTTAGTGAATTCAAGACAAAGGCCAGCGAACGTGAGGAAATCAGAGAGGCGCGGCTTGGGGGAGCAGTAAGACGCCCGGGCATCCAGTGTTTCAGTCGGACGTTCATTCTCTATATGCTAGTAACTTTCTTTCGTTAGACTCAGTTAGATTTGGGTAACGATTCCGCTTCAGTCATCTTCTATAAATTCCTGATGTAGCGATCGCCACTGTAACTAAAGCTCACGTTGAAACTAATATGAGTCTCTCGAACAATGTCTCGGAACAACGGATCAGGGAGGCGTGGAGTGTACAAAGGAACAAGAATTAAGTGTGGAATGGCTGTGAGGTAAGTAATTTCCGTGACGTCAATTCAAACTTCTGTACTCTCCAAACATTTATTCTCATTTTTTTTTTTTTTTTTGCCTCTACCTTTCTTTTCCCTGATCACTTATTCTTCCCTTCCTCGCCCTTGTCTCTGCTATATACTATTAACACCACGCCCATATTCTGTCTCCCTTGCCATTTCTCTCGCTTTCCCTCTCCACTTTCCTATTCCCACTGATCCCCCTCCTCTTGCCTACACTATGTTCCCTTATCCATCTCCCCCCTCCTCCACCTCCTCCTCTGTCTCAAAGGTGCATCGGGTCAGACGTCTGGGTTCTTTCCTTTCTAAAAAATGTTTTAAACGTAATATTCTTGTTTTCACGTTTGCCTTTGATAAAGTTACAGAATGTTGCATTTGGGAAGATAAACATGAGCGTCTGGCGCAGCAAAGCTTTATAGCAGCCATGGAGCACTAGCTTACATAATACCATCCTTTTCTACACACACACACACACACACACACACACACACACACACACACACTCTCTCTCTCTCTCTCTCTCTCTCTCTCTCTCTCTCTCTCTCTCTCTCTCTCTCTCTCTCTCTCTCTCTCTCTCTCGTGTTTGAAAATTGAACATTAAATATTTCCTTATTTGGCATAAAACATTAGATTTTTTTCATAATATTTTGTTCAAGTGAGATAGATGCCTTCCAATTATTGTTGTTGTATAGTAACATACAAACCGCCTTGACGGTATACCGAGCTTTCAACCAGAAAAAAAAAGCAACCCTATTTATATTTTTTAACCAGAAAATACCAATGATATATGAAACTCTGAACTCGTACGTTGAGGAAAGAAAGGGAAGAGTGACGGGACAAGAGGTACTGGTAAGGGTGGGTGGCTTGTTCCTTCGTGTTTCAAGTATTCAGGTCTGCTTCTCTACCTCTTCTGTTATTCATGTGTTCGACCATCACTCCTCCAGGCAAGGTAACTGACAGACGCTTCTGCTATAACCCCTCCACCACCGCCACCGCCACCCCTGCTACCATCTATCACCATGGCTCTACAAGACATACCAAACAGTAACACAACGCATCTACTCAAGAAAACATGAGCTAAAATAGCTTTACTACTACTGCTACTACTACTGCTACTACTACTACTACTACTACTACTACTACTACTAATATTACTACTACTACTACGACTACAAAAAATACTACCCCTATTCTTACTAATACTCCCACTTTTACCTTTTACCTTCCACTCCAAACCTATAATTTCTTACCATTCTCTCCTACTCCTCCAAACCTTCTTCTGCATGTCAAAGCCTCTTACTTACCCCTTGATCTTCCCTTTCCACCAAATTACAACTGTTTCAAACTCTCTCTCTCTCTCTCTCTCTCTCTCTCTCTCTCTCTTCTCTCCACGGACCTTGCCTCACTGATACGTTAATTGACTGTTTCAGGATTATCTCTCCATCTATCAAGCCTCCATATTTGCTATATTTAAATCCTATATTCTATGCCGCTTTCGTGTATTCCTGAAGGGTTAATCAAATCAATGACAACCAGCAGCAACACCAACAGCTTCCAACAAAAAAGAAATATAAGAACAACAACAACAACAACAACAACAACAACAACAACACAACACTGATAACAACATCACAGCTGAGATTATAGTGTTGATGATGATGACTATGAAAATTATAATAACGATGATACAGCAGTAACAGTAATAATAATAATAATAATAATAATAATAATAATAATAATAATAATAATAATAATAATAATAATAATAATAATAATAATAATAATAATAATAATAATAATAATAATAATAATAATAATAATAATAATAATAATAATAATGATGATGATGATGATGATGATGATGATGACGATAATGATAATAATAATAATAATAATAATAATAATAATAATAATAATAATAATAATAATAACAACAGCAACAGTTAAGAACACTCTGTAGCATTTAAGCTAATTTAGGAAGATGCGTTTTGCTGGTCTTGTCATAATGATGATGAAGGCAATGATAATTTTTAATAGGCTGAAGCACGTGTGGAGGCAAGCAAGATTTAAAAAAAAAAATAAGGGATGAGCAGAAAACTTGCTTATGACAGGCTTGTTAAATATTTTCATAAACGTAAACACAAAATTCGCACATCCTGACATCCCGACCTTTCAAGTCTTAAATTAGGTAAGACGTGAAATACGGAACCGCATACTGGCACTCTTAAATTTTCATTGAGGAAAATAAACATCACCTTCCGTATTAGGAAGCGAAACTATTTAACACGTTCTGAGGAGAAGGTAAATCAGGCGAACGGATAATATACAACTGTGCTCCAGCAGAGATTAATGGGAACGCTACACGCCCATACGCGGAGGCCACAGTTTGCAAGACGTTGTTCTTGTTCTGCAGAGAGAGAGAGAGAGAGAGAGAGAGAGAGAGAGAGAGAGAGAGAGAGAGAGAGAGAGAGAGAGAGAGAGAGAGAGAGAGAGAGAGAGAGAGAGAGAGAGAGAGAGAGAGAGAGAGAGAGAGAGGTAGTTTAGGGGGATAGGCGATACTGGCAGTGTTTGAGTAGACCCCTCCAGTGCTCGCTACATCTCCAAGTGCAGCAAAAGAAGCCTCGTGGTAATTACAGACCGCCCTGATTTTTATTGCGGGCGATGCTCCGATGTAGGCCTCATTAACCAGTCCATGAACCGCGGGGGATGAGAGGAAGGGAGAGCGGCGACCTCTCCTTGGAATCGCTGCCTAAATGCTTGACTGAGAACCAGGTATTTATGTCCTCCTCGCTACTGTTATTGATTCGAATAGATTAAATTGCCATGACTCGACAATAGAGGTTTTCTGAGTGTATGTGAAAGCAATCTAGGAGAGAAGGACGTGATTTTCTGCTAGTTTGATACGTATAAAAATCCAAATAGGAAGCCAGACAAGCAGAGCGAGTCATGCTGCCTTGTGGGTGCTTTGCGGTGGACCAATAGGCGGCCAGGGATGCTGCAGGTGCTGGCTGACCTCTGAACCGTGTTTGCGCGCCGCTCACACAGCCCCGCCAGGCATCTCCCGCCATCCCTCTCCGTGCCTCGACCCGCAGCCTCCCCACCGCCACCACCACTACCACCACCACTGTCACTGTACGTTAGCCGCCCCCACTACTTTCACCATCACCACTTCTTGACTACTGCTCACCATTAATCAACATCTCCCACCTTTCAGAAACACAAGTCATTCATGCGGAACATTTACATCACCACCACCACCACTGTCACATCCACCATCATCACAACACAAAGAGGCAGTCCATTACTACCGCCACGGCTCACCACTAACGGCACTCGGATAGGTAAACCGTTCATCTCCACTGTCACTGCCATCACGACTAGCGGTGTACTTAGCTGCTAACACTCCAAACACTAAAAAAAAACCATCAGCCACACCATCACCACCATTCCCTCTTTTCTTCATCACCACCCAGGCACGCAAGCTTATCCCATCACCGATATCACCACCACCACAAACACCTCATTCCTTATCACAACCACGATCTCAATTCTCATATTAACACCACTTTCATCACATTCATCACCACCACCAAGCATCATCACACACTCCTACACCGCTACCACTTGCTTCGTATCCAAAACACCAGCATTGCAACATAATCCCTCCTTTGTACACCTCCAACACCTGCATTTCCAAGTCTGAAAACAAAGTTACATTTTTGAGTGGCGTGGAGTTATACAACACTACATTTAGTTTGCTTACGTCTCGTACTGTATGGCATAAAGTATTCAGTGGCGTTGGAGCGCCAGCCTCACCCATTAGTGGTAGTTTACACTCCTTTGGGATACGGTGGTTAATCTAAGTTCCTGAATCACATTTGCGTAACTTAAAAGTATACAGACACGAAGGGGAGCACCTGCTAAATAAGTATGGGAAACATTTTTCATATATTCTACTCTACTACCTGCTGTTCTTCCTCGTAGTCTATTCTAATTCCTCGGAATATTCTCCTCTCGCTTGTGTATTAAATATTTGATTTTTACTCCATCCCACAATTCACGACATTTCTCCTCCCTCCTGTTTCGTTTCGCTGCTGAAACTTTTAAAAGTATATCTAAAAAGCAAAATATTCCCTGCAGAAATAAACTTTTAATTCCGTCCGAGAACAAAATTGGGTTTCTGTCACTCTTGTTACCGGAAACATTCTGCGATGAATATCGAAGGCTGAGAAAAAAAAATTTTAAAGGAAAACACACAATCAGGCATAAAAATACAAAGCAGCATCAAAACTAAGCTTCAGCTGCGTAAACTGGTGAAAACGCCGCCTTCCTCTTTAAGAAGCAAACTGTTCACAGAACTATCAAAATATCAGGTGCAATGTTTGTACAACCTCGGTAAATCGATAGATCCGCTGGCTCAGGCAATGAATATTGAAAGGTGAAGTAATCAAGGCGTTCCTAGTTGGTGCTGACTTTGAGAGCGAATGGGACAGGCGGAGCAAAAGGGGAGTCAGTTCTGACAGGAAGGTAATGGCCTGGTGGAAAACTGAATGAAGATGGGGCGAGACCGAAGGCGGCAAAAAAGAAAAAGAAAAAAAAGGGTCAAAATAAGATGATGATCTTTCATAGAATA
>NC_059273.1:1625000-1630000 GCF_017591435.1 Portunus trituberculatus
GCAATTGCCTGCATCCGTAATTAGTGACAGATGTTATGTTCTGTGATTAGGATGGTGTGTGTGTGTGTGTGTGTGTGTGTGTGTGTGTGTGTGTGTGTGTGTGTGTGTGTGTGTGTGTGTGTGTGTGTGTGTGTGTGTGTGTGTGTGTGTACGTGCACGTGTGTCCCTTTAATTTAGAGCCAGATGTGCTTCATCCATTCATTTTATTTTACACTTCACATCATCAATCCAGCATCCAGACTACCACCACCACCACCACCACCACCACCACCACCACCACCACCACCACCACCACCACCACCACCGTCGCAACCACCACCATCACCACCACCTTCTCCATCTCCATCCTTCATATACTTTAGGTGAATTCTTGCTTCAGTAAACCGATACTTACCTTCATAGATGGGCCGATTACCCTAATGAGCCACTTAAAGGCCAATCTCAGCCCTAAGGAGGTAATCCATTGAGCAGGGGAGGAATAAGTGGAGAAGGGGAACGGGAGGGATGTGAAGGCGGCGAGGCGAGAAGGAAGGGAGGAAGGGAGGAATAGAGGAAGGAAGGCAGGAAGGAAAGAAGAAACGGAAGCGAGTAAATGTTAAGTGGATCAGAGAGAGAGAGAGAGAGAGAGAGAGAGAGAGAGAGAGAGAGAGAGAGAGAGAGAGAGAGAGAGAGAGAGAGAGAGAGAGAGAGAGAGACTACTACTTATCTAATTATTTACGAAAGCCATATTTATATAAACATTCGCATAAAAATAACATAACAATAAAATTCAGAACTACAGGATACACTAACAACGACAAAAAATAATCACGATCAAACAAATATATAACACCATGAATACATTATGTGAATGAGAAAAGAAAACATAAGGAGAAAAAAATTATCGACGAGGAAAACATATTATTTCAAACACTGACACAAGACTATGATTGAGGGGCAAGGAAGACAACATGAAGAAAATACGCAGATAGCAACCCAGTGGGAGGGGAGAAAGTTATACAAGAAACCAAGAAAGAGAGTACCAGGAAGAGGCATCGTATTAATACTTCAGTAAATGCGTTGGATGTAAAAGTGGCCAGATATACTTCATCATTTCTCTTGATTCTATACGGTCCACGGAGTAATGAAGTCGCGGTAGTATAGACACTGAAGGGAGCGTGGAGGTCCGTTCCCCTCCCCCTCCCCTTCCTTGGCTTTGTGAAGAGGAGGGCTTGGTGGAGGGAGTGCCAGGGAAAAGACTGGATGAAAGAGGAAAGCGGATAGAAGTGGGGGAAAAAAATTCAGTATTGGGAAAAATGTCTGCTCATTCAGCCATGATTAATAGTTTTGAGTGTATACCAAAAAATGAAAGGTATAAATTTAGTAGCTTTAACGTCCCTCTTTTTTTCCAGTGGGGAGGGAATGAAAAAAAAAGGTGTTAAATAATCGTGTATACAGTATTACAACTTTTTTACCCGTTATTAATATTTTACATGGCATTAACAAAACAACAGCAACAATAACTATCTATTACTCCCACTGTTACTACTATCATCACTCCTATCGATACGCAAATACCACCATTACTACCAAATATCATGCCTGCCATACTGATTTCATAAAGAGACAGCAAGTAAGAAGGAAAATGCCATAGTACTCCACTGTATGCCTTCTTGTACGTATATCTAAATCAAATATTAGTCTACAGAACTCATCTTTATTCCCTAGCAAACTTCCAAGGAAAATAAAGCTTTATAGAAAAAAAATATGTGAGAGCTATTGTCAGTCAAAGCAGAGATAAAAAAAACCTTATTTTTTCATATTTACATATTTACATATTGCATGTGAAAATATATTCACAATAACGAGCAGAAAACGCCGAAGGAGGAAGCATGTTCTCGTGGCAGGCGACACAAGGCAGCTTCCCAGTGACAAAACTGTGGGTATTCCTTATCTGGGAACGACTGCCGACCCAAACCCGTCTCTATCTGAAGCCCCGAGAGTAGGGTCATAGAAAAATTTCGCCCCAATGATGAGCTCTGAGGCTGGCAGAGACCAGAGGGGCGTGACGCGGGGCAGAGATGAGAAGGAAGGAGAGCGGAAAAAAAAAGGCAATGAGGAAAAAGCGAGACTGAGCAGGATAAAAAAGAACGAGAGAGAGAGAGAGAGAGAGAGAGAGAGAGAGAGAGAGAGAGAGAGTGTGTGTGTGTGTGTGTGTGTGTGTGTGTGTGTGTGTGTGTGTGTGTGTGTGTGTGTGTGTGTGTGTGTGTGTGTGTGTGTGTGTGTGTGTGTGTGTGTGTGTGTGTGTTAGGGAGAGAGGGAGAAGTGATTGAAGAGAATTTTCAATGAGGGATAATTAGCGTAACCAATGGCTCCTTATTCCTTTCATTCCCGAAGCCTCTCAAAACTCTCAAAGGTAGCATACTTTTTCGGTGTCGCGTCAAGAGCTGTTCTAGGATGGCTTCTGACCATCGGGGCACAAAGGTTGATGCTCCAAGGGTGTGTCGAGGAGGTATAAGAGAGTCCTTGAAGAATACTGAAACTCAAAGAAGGAAAGTAAAAGATACTAGCGTTGGAGGGCAACAAGAGGGATAAAACATTGACTCGATTCGTGGCGTGATGTCATCCCTCACCAGGTACACAAGCGTTTGCTCTCTCTCTCTCTCTCTCTCTCTCTCTCTCTCTCTCTCTCTCGTACCCTTAAACCCATGTACAGATCCTCACCATTGTTACCACAAGGGAACGTAACACTACAAACAAATCTTGCCGGTGTTGGAACAGACGCCACCGTTCAGACATTCACCGATACAGGCAACACTAAATGCTCACAAAAGGGTGCCGTTGGCACACAACAACTTGCGGCTGTGGCAGGGAGCGCTCTTCTCTTCTCGGTATCTCCTATAGAGCGTCTTCCTCGCGGTGCTGACTTCCGCCGGGGATAAAGACGGCCAGAAGAATCAATATATCGACTCCGGTGTAAACAAACAGCAGACAAGGTGTATTGTTGAGCCACCTGTATTAAGGCGAGGAAAAATGGTGAGAAGTGTGGGGAGAAGATGGAGAGAGCGAGATAAAAAACAGGAGAGAGAGAGAGAGAGTAAGAAGGGTCTCTTGTGTAGTGATGTGGTTGTGGGTAACAACAATAACATGCAAAACGGTGAGCATCAAGTTACAGACTTTCTCAACTCTTGGCTTCTAAGGCGAAAACAAAGTTCGCTTCCAAGTGTTTGAGACGGCGCCGAACCACCTCACCTCGTTTTCTCTCGCTTTCCTTCCTCATCCATCTTTGAAGTTCTTTTCAACTTTCCAATATCCTCTCCATTGCAGAAATCTGCTCTCCTTGATTTTACTTTAATTTCCAGTGTTTACCAGTTTCTCAATCTTTATCTTTTTTTACTTTTCTATTTATTTTTTTTTTAGAAATGTTTTTATACGCTAAACTTCAGCCTTTTCCTTTTTTCATTCTCCAGTTTTCTTCCTGCACCCTGCACACATCCTGAAATCCTCTTTCCTCTTCACTTCTCCACTTTCTCTCTTCCCTGCACTTTTAAATTTTCTCCCCCTTCACTTTGCCTTCTCCCGAACGAGGACTATAACGACGCGTTTGAGGTCTTTCCGAGTCCCGGTAGCTTGTGAGAGGACGACCCACTCACCGACAGTTTGTCCAGACTTCTGAGCGCCGCCCGAGGACTCCAAAACTTGCCCCGACAAGACGTGCACTGCAAGGCGAGGCGTCCAAGTCGGATGTGTGTGTAATGGCTCCCACAAGCACGGCGGTGGCGGAATGATGTCGTGCCACTAACTTGCCTTCACAGGCTGCTTCGGCTTTGATAACACATTCACGACTACATCTGTTCCATGCGCTTCTTATCCTCGTTATTGCAATTCTGTGCTGCCAGGAGTATATTTGAGGTCATGAATTATGTACGACACGCATGTACGTGATAGTAAAATATGTACATGGCAAAATTATCCCACTACTACATAAATTCTTACCCCTCTCTCTCTCTCTCTCTCTCTCTCTCTCTCTCTCTCTCTCTCTCTCTCTCTCTCTATATATATATATATATATATATATATATATATATATATATATATATATATATATATATATATATATATATATATATATATATATATATATATTCATTTATTTATTTACACACACGCCCGTTCTGGCTCACACACCCATAAAGAAGAGTATATATGGCTGATGAGACGATTAGTAATTACTATAACTACAAGCTCTCGTAACAATGCGTGTAGTGACAACATACTGGTTCATGAACGGACACATTGGGTAGTAAACTCCACCAAAGCGGCCTTTTATGGACAATTTCACGTAAGCGTTAACACTTCGTCTGCAAATTCCTTCCAGAATTTCTCGTACTCTTTTATCCTTCCCCCTCGTGCGTCCCTTTTCTCTGCACCTCTTTACCACGCCTCTTTCACAACTTCCTCTTGTACTCCTCCCTCTGGATTCCCACGTTGCAAGAAGTGCCGCCAGGCTCTGGCCACTCCTCAGATTTTCCAACTTGCCCTCATGTTCCCGAAATCTCCAGCAAGCAGTTCCATTTCCACTCCTCTGGGCCTCGCTTGTCACGCCGCAAGATTAATAGCTCTCTGGCCGCTGCCGTAACCTCCTCAGCGCTTTCCCAAGTATATTTTCAGCCACTCAGATGTTAAATCAAAATGTTCCGAAATTTATTTACACTTTTTTCTTTGGGGTATGCTAGTTTATCTTATACTATTGTATTAACCCGCTTTTCTTACACGTTCTGTTTACTGTTGATTAAATTGTACAACTTCCTCTCTCTCTCTCTCTCTCTCTCTCTCTCTCTCTCTCTCTCTCTCTCTCACACACTTTCGGTACCAGTATCCATCAATTTACATCACTTTAAACTTTAAAATAGCATATCGCCCTCACCGCCGCCTCTCCAGTAGTGCACATGGAGACTAGTGCGCCCCGCCGCGCCTCCCTTGACGTGTAATCACAACGGGGGTGGCTGCTAATGAGGATT
>NC_059273.1:1635000-1637500 GCF_017591435.1 Portunus trituberculatus
CATCTCCCCTTCCTCCTCCTCCTCCTCCTCCTGCTCCTCCTCTTCCTCCTCCTCTTACTCCTCCTCCTCCTGCTCTTCCTCCTCCTCCTCTTCCTCCTGCTCCTCTTCCTCCTCCTCCTCCTCCTCCTCCTGCTCCTCCTCTTCCTCTTCTTCTTCCTCTTCTCCTCCTCCTCCTCCTCCTCCTCCTCCTCCTCCTCCTGGTAAGGCGGGAGGAGCTGCTGTTTAGTCTGTTGCTTCAGCCAAAGTTTGAGATTGCCTTAATTTTTCACGCCGAGTTTTGTTGGTTGGATCCTTGAGGGTCATCAGTCACTTGAAGTGTGTGTGTGTGTGTGTGTGTGTGTGTGTGTGTGTGTGTGTGTGTGTGTGTGTGTGTGTGTGTGTGTGTGTGTGTGTTTGCGTCTTGTCCCAGTGTGCAGAAGTAATACAGGAATTGCAATTAAGTTACTTCTGAGTGTATTTACTTTCAAGGAGTCTGAGGTGGATCAAGACCTTGTGCAGGGAAGGTCACTAGAAAAACGTGTTCTTAAATGTCAAGTTAAGGATATTTTTTCTTCTGTGGTAAGTTAATTTTTAATATTTCCCGATTTTTATATATTATTTCTTTTTTTATTTTTTACCATTCTACTATCTCTCTCTCTCTCTCTCTCTCTCTCTCTCTCTCTCTCTCTCTCTCTCTCTCTCTCTCTCTCTCTCTCTCTCTTCCCCTCGTCTTTCACTGTTTTCCTGCCTTCCCTTGCCTCAGTCTTTCTTCCCCACCCTCCATCGACTCCCTGAAAAAGATCCTTATACGTTGGATTTGAAGCGTCCATTCCGCCGCTTCTATTTCAGGAATTTGTCAGACAGAAGGACCCTTGAAGGGATCAAAGACGAGATAAAAAGCAGATTTGCTAGGTCGCGTTGCCCCCGTCAACTTGGTACATTCCTATTCTCTCGCTTGATTCGTCTTGTGAGTGAAGCCTGTAGTGCGAGTCACCTCTTCTTACAATTTTACATTCGTCTTGGTGTGCGTCCTTTGCATGAAAATTATGAGTACCAGAGATGAAATATGCTAAATTTATTGATCTTTCTGCGGCTCTCCCTCCCACTTGCAAGTTTCAAATAATATACTCTATATAAGAAAGTTAACTAGCGATTAAATTGTATGAAATTGATGTTGACATTTTATTATGGTAAAGGTGCCTCACGTGACTGGCTAATTAAAATAACAAATGATTGACATTTCTTCTCGTACTATAATGTCAGCAGCCCGGTAAAGGTCAATTTCCTCCTTTCATTCATACTACACCTTACAAGACCAGCCATAACATTGTTTGACTTCCCTTTCTTGTTTTCGTCGAAAATGTCTACAGTGCATGCATTATTTACCTCAAAGAAGGATTATATGAAGAAAAATCTAATGAAATCCTATATAATAACGAGGGTTCCTACACTCCTTTTTAGAAACATTCGTTATGATTTAATATCATATAATAGAGGTAAATGAATACCGCAAAAAAAAAAATCATAATCTTCGTAGCAAGAAAATATATGGTTTAAATCTCTACAGAATTGTATTTACGTTACTTATCTTTCCATTGTCTTTATATGAAACGAAAGCTTCTCTAACTTCTGCATCGTCCGGATCGTTATATATAGTGAAACATTGAGAGAGAGAGAGAGAGAGAGAGAGAGAGAGAGAGAGAGAGAGAGAGAGAGAGAGAGAGAGCGCTTCCTCGTTCTTTCCTCACCTGTCAAACACACACAGGTAACATGTGGCTGGAGCAGGAGACGCACCACCACTCGGAAACTAATTAATTTTGGTCCACCTTCACAAATCGAAAGACTTCCTTTGTTAATTCATTCTAAATGCAGCTAACCTAAATGTCGGTAATTAATTCAAATAGTATCAAGCAGGTGCACCGGTTCTCACCTTGAAGTACGCAGATTTTCTTAAAAAAAAAAAAAAAAAAAAAAAAAAAACGTATTCATAAGTGAGGAGGAAAAGTTAGAAGAGGAAAATTAAGTAGAATCTTCAAACGCTATGTAATTATGAATGAACACGTGTTTTCTTTCTCTCTAGTTCGTTTTTTGTTAGTATCATCAACAAACATCATGAAGAGAACAAAAACGCCGGACAACAAGATTATCAACCGAAACTATTCTATATATGTACTGTTGTTAATACCACAGCTCGATACTGTTATTAGTAAAGCTGCCATGACTGTTACTTGTAAAGATAATTAAAACAAATATGCCAAAAAATGCAGCAGTGATTATAGTTACGGATGATGAGGATGATAAGGAAATATTGAGAATGGAAGCAAAAACAACAACATAACAACAACAACAACAGTAATATCATGATAATGTGAATGGTTATAATAATAACAACAACAATAATAATAATAATAATAATAATAATAATAATAATAATAATAATAATAATAATAATAATAATGATAATGATAATCATGATAATAATAATAAGTATCATTATTATTATTATCATTATTGTCATTAT
>NC_059273.1:1640000-1657500 GCF_017591435.1 Portunus trituberculatus
CTCGGCAATATCCATAAACTTTACCTCTCTTTTCGGGGTGTCCCTGCGCGACGCGAATGCGTCCCCGCGTTCCGTCAAATCCGGCGTTGTGTGCTTGTAGTGTTTATAGCGCCATTATCCTGCAGATTCGCCATAAGAGTGTACTAACGCCCTACCTGGATATTAATACTCCGGAACATCCAATTCACCATCAGGACGCCAATAATCTATAGCTGCACACGGCCAGGTTATTATTGTCGACGCAGATACATTTGGTTTTTGAAAATGGAATTGAAAAACCATTGTGGAGAAAAAATAATTATTGTTTTTACGGCATGTTTGTTCGTAGGGAAGAGAGGCAGCGACGAGCCGCCCGAGGTGCACAAGTACGTGGGTGGCCAAAGGTCGTACAAGGTCACAGCAAGGGTCAGGGTAAGGGCAAGGTAATAGGTGATGAATCATTGCCAGTGACCTTTACGTGCTGGTCTGGTAGACGAGTCGGGTAAGTTGTCCGTGCGTCACGCTAAGAGACGTCCGTGTCTTTTTCTGTGTCCAGCTGTCAATCTGCGGTGTGGCAGCAAAATGGTGTAGGTGACAGTTATGGAGAGAGAGAGAGAGAGAGAGAGAGAGAGAGAGAGAGAGAGAGAGAGAGAGAGAGAGAGAATATATTTACCTTACATAACATCAACACTTTCATCACATGCCTACTACATATCACACGCATGCACGCACGCACACACACACACACAAACACACACACACACACACACACACACACACACACACACACACACACACACACAAACACACACACACACACAAATCAAATAGCAGAAAGGCACTCACTAATTAAGCTACAAGTTGGCGGTTCGCGTGGAGGAGGCGGTGAACTGACAGGCTTCTTCCCTTTGACATCACACGTCCACCTGCAGCTATACGACAGGTACGCCAGGTATTAATCCGCTCTCCTACCCCTTTCACACAGGAAAGGCGGCAGCAGAGCTCCTCAGGATATTGGTCCTTCATAGATCCTGACTCAATAGGAGTGATAGGTTTCAATTTATTTACAATTCATAAGAAAATAGTAAGGATGTTTAACAGTGAAACAAGCATACATTTTCTCTCTCTCTCTCTCTCTCTCTCTCTCTCTCTCTCTCTCTCTCTCTCTCTCTCTCTCTCTCTCTCTCTCTCTCTCTCTCCCAATTATTCCTGGTATCATTGAGCTTCCAGTGGATGTTTGCTTCTCTCATACTAATTAACCTACGGATGACCAGGTAACGTCTGAGTAATCGCGACGTTTCGCCTGAGTTTGTAGAGGTCAGGTCTCCGTTGATTCACTGGCCTAAATGAAGATCAATCGCAGTCCGTGAGATCAAGGGACACTGAGATGCACCCGGACCTGAGCACACACAACTCTGAATTTGCCACACACATCCAGACCGATGCTCCAAGGTACTATTGATACGTACAAAATTCAGTGTACCATGAACTGATTGCTAGCCTCCGGAAATCACAGTGTATGATGAGGCTACAAGTTGATTCCTTCCAGTAAGAAAGCGAGAGAAAGCGAGAGAGATAGATAGAGAGAGAGAGAGAGAGAGAGAGAGAGAGAGAGAGAGAGAGAGAGAGAGAGAGAGAGAGAGAGAGAGAGAGAGAGAGAGAGAGAGAGAGAGAGAAAGTCATACATGCAGGTTAATAGATCCTCATAAAAAGAATTCAATATAAAAGGAAGAATGGTTCATGAAGTGCTAAGCAATGAATTGACATGAATTGACGTAACTAATCGTTGTCAAAACTTACGAGAAATGATTTCCATACCAAAAGCCAGGACTTGATAATACATAATACAAGAGACTGACTACAAAGAAACGCAAAGGTTAATGCGCAAGGTAATGTAGAGATTAGAAGGATATCATTTCGCGTTACTGGTATGCCAAAGTACCACAAAGTTCCCCACGAGTAATCAAACATTAACGTCATAGTAACCGGCTGCTGACCCATGAATCCTGCCGCACCCACGCCGCCGACCCACACTGGCCCAAAACATTGCAGCGGCTCTTGGCTAAATAAACTAATGGGTGGAATCTGTCTGACCAAATATTTACATGAGGTTCGGGTTACCGCTCATGCGCGTCTCATCACCATTCTTTTCTCGATATTTCTCCCTTTCATCCCCATTCTTTGATTTCCTCCGCCAGGCAAGGGAAGCGACTCCTTCCAAACAAGCGTCACGGGTGACGGCTGCAGGACAAGGACACCCAGGGCTCGGCAGCCGTTCGACCTTCTATGCGGGTCATCACTGAGCCTCGTGAAGCTTGGCCTCTAATGAGAGGTTCGTGACATGCAAGGGATTGTCTATATGCTTATCACATCCTTGAAGAACTTCTGGCTTTACAGAAAAGAAGGAAAACTTTATAACGTATAGCTTGATGACATGGAAGAAATGACTAGGTGTTGGGTGGGCGGGAAGTAATGGTAGTGAGGCGGGACATTGGAGAAAACAAGCCGCAGGATGAGTTCTAAACAAAAGTTATATTCAGCATGTTCTTACAAACATTTTTTAGTGGTGACGGTGTACATATGACACACTGCGTCATGAGAAATATGAATGAAGGAAACTTCAGATGAAATTCTAGAAAGTGACCATTTACACACACACACACACACACACACACACACACACACACACACACACACACAAACTCACGTCTAGGTTAAACTTTTCCTTTTGTGGCAACACACCAACATCCGCCCTCCTTCCGCTCATCTGCCGCCGTGATGGTCACCTGTGGCCACTAACCTACCTCTCTTAATTAATTAACGCTACCAGTTATCCAGTACAGCGTGTAACCTAATGAGTTTCCAGGATTACAAAGCGATGCGAGTTTCAGCGTTACGGTATCTGAATACAAAGGGATGCCTAAGAAAGGTTCGGCAACTAAATGTGAAAGAAAATGCGAAGTATATGGAAACATTTCGTTTATAATTATCTTTGTCTCTGGTCTTTCATTGTCTTGATGTTGCCTGGAACGAAGTTAACAAGGTCACCTAAAATAATTATGAAAGTTAAAAAAAAAATATTGGAGAAAAGAGAGAGAACGGAAAAGGAATGCAACGTTGAATATGTATCGGACAAGCAAACAAGGACAACATTTCAACAACAAACATCAGACAAGGGTTCGGAGCCACACAAACAACGAGCACCAAACCTGAACTCCGCGCCGCATCAAACCACATTCGCTGCAGCACAAACACCGCCACACAGCCTCGACCAGCAGGCTTTCACCACACCAAAACACTAACATTCCTAGAGTTTCTCAAGCTCTTCCCGACCACAGGACATGCCTTTCGTGCCAAGCAGAGAAGACAGAAGGAACAAGACGCAACTAAAGCTCATAAAATAGGAATCCGTGGCTCCGTCTCAGCTGGGGACATAGCAGGCGGTGGGTGGGCGAGGGTCTTATCTCCTCAGAACCACTTAGCTCCTAGGCGCGGGTCTACTGGCTCGCCGAGGCTCACTACCACGATACACGAGATGCGTAACAGGCCACACTATTTTTTTTTTCTCACCAAATTAAATAAGCATTCTTCAATATTGACATTGACACATACAATTACAAGAGTGTTCTAAGCGCTGAATAAATGTACTTTTTATTAACATAATTCCAGTAAATATTTGGCTCCTTTCTGCACAATAACCAAATGTAAAAATACGTAATAAAATCCCCAACATCAGCATTTCATTCAGTGATACTAATTGAATTTCAACTGTACAGGCGTTACTCGTGAAAGGTTAATTTCTAAATGCTTGGGTTCAGTCGAGCTTCCCTTCCACACTGCAGTGTAAAACCTCGTTTATCAGACATTTCCAAATCCAATATTCCTAGTTAATCTGCTTGTCCAGGGATAACTGCCTCCACCAAACAAACGTAACGACGACGTGTACCACTGTCCTGTAAACTTAGCATCCCGTCGTCAATACGTTTATCCCGGATCGCACACGACGACCCCCGAACGCTAATGACCTACATGGCGGCGTGGAGACATTCCCTCGACCTCAAGACAGAACCCTCCCCCCAGTCCGTTCCTCCCTTTCTCCGCCCATCCAACTCCCACTAACCCCACGTCGTCCGCAGCCCACCACAAGCCGTGCCGGGAGGCGACTGACGCGTCTCAGGGACTCCGGGAATCTCCGTGATGTGGCAAAGGCATTTGTGCGAAAGACCGTCACAAGGCACCCCAAGTCCTGGCCGCCTCTACCAGAGAGAGAGAGAGAGAGAGAGAGAGAGAGAGAGAGAGAGAGAGAGAGAGAGAGAGAGAGAGAGCAAAATACCACCTTTGCTCCTCCACCTTATCCTTCCTTCCACTAACTAATCCTATTCTCTCATTTTCTCTTATCGGACTGTCTTCTCTCCCTTCTTCCTATCATTCCCTTTGTACATCCTCTTTCTTTACTATCTCACCAAGCAAATCTAATTTTTATCTGACCTCCTTTCTCCATTTCCCCTTACCTCATATATAGTTTCCTTCCATTTTCAATTTTTTTTCCCTCTTGATCTTATTGTTCTTTCTTAGCAAATTCCCTTTCTGTCCTATAGTCTATTGTCAAGCCCGTCCTCTGCCTCTGTTTCTCTACCTCAGTCTCTCAGTCCTCTTACCCGCTGTGGTCGGGTCTCCAGTCCCCATCGTGTGGTTTGTGGAGTCACCATCTGATAAGAAAGTCCCCCCCCTCGGCTATCTCCTGAGTTAAGCTTCATTTACAACGTCCTAAACCACGTCGCATATTGTTTTTCCTTCCGTCCTTCCAGATTTCTTCACCTTCTCCTTCTCCTCCTCCTCTTCCTCCTCCTCTGCCGTCCCCTGGTTCTATTCCTTGTATTGATGCTTCACAAACTTTCCCTCCATTGCTTCATTTGCATATATTTCTCATAGTTTTGTTTGTAACTACTCTCTCTCTCTCTCTCTCTCTCTCTCTCTCTCTCTCTCTCTCAAGATAATACCGATAATGGTCAGACCTGCACGCACGCACAAGCAGCGACTCACACACACAAACACATTCACTTAATCTCATACCAACCCACCCACCCACCCACCAACCCATCCGCGCTCACACACACACACACACACACACACACACACACACACACACAACAAATATTCACATTCACACTCACACACAAATGCTGTAACAACGGGTAGGCACACATACTCTCGCACGCACACACGCACGCACGCACGGGCAGATCCCTAAAATCATGAATATAATGTATCATGCGCGCAGGGCCAGCACAGGTACCCCAAACAATCAACTCTAAACGCTTCAGGTCAAATTCCATTAATGATTTAATTACGCATTTTTATTTCGTTGGGCCACTAATGCAGTTAACATAGAAATTCTTGGCGTCCCGAGGGGTCCGGTTATTACTTTGAGAGATCGCGCCGTACAATTCATCACGTTAATGGATTTTGACCCTTTTTTTCCCTTCTCTATTGTTTAAGATTGGGCAAATAAGAGTCAGAAAACGAATAGTGGTTGGCGTTTCAAAGACTTGTATCTGAAAATTGTATCTGAAGTGAATTGGGGGACTGTTGAATATTTTCTCGCGAGAGAGAGAGAGAGAGAGAGAGAGAGAGAGAGAGAGAGAGAGAGAGAGAGAGAGAGAGAGAGAGAGAGAGAGAGAGAGAGAGATATTCAGAAGCCAAGCGTGAGTAAATCGAGTGGTGATGATTGAGGGAGAGTGGGACTGATTGATGAGGGGGCTGATGACTGATGTGTGCCTGGCAAGCCTGAACGATGGAAAGGGAAGTGGACGGGGTGCAGGAGAAGGAATGAGAGATGAGAGTTAAGATGAGTCAAGAAGGAAAGAGCAGTCGTAAGGACAAAACGAAAATTATTCAGTAACGTGATTAATCCTGGATTTTGTTATTAATAAATGGATATCAATGTTATAACACAGGAATGAAGGGGGAAAAGGAGAGAGAGAGAGAGAGAGAGAGAGAGAGAGAGAGAGAGAGAGAGAGAGAGAGAGAGAGAGAGAGAGAGAGAGAGAGAGAGAGAGAGAGAGAAGAATGGATGCCTGGAAGAAATAGATTTATACAAGAAACACACAATAATGATTTAAATGTAATATGATCATCACGGTATCTTTGCTATTCATTAAAGATAATTAAAGGAAATAAAAAAAAATATAATGGAAGATTCAAAATATCGTTCGCTTCTACCTTTCCATCTGAGAACGACTCTGTATATAATTATAGGAAAAGCAAAAATGTAGGTTGGGATTAATCGCAAGAGTACGAAAAAAATACACTCACCTGAGAGACCGAGGGAACCTTAAGAGGACGCAGGACTTTGAAGGAATTTTATACATGATATTTCCATCTCTCCATCGTATTTCCCACGAGCCAGACGTTTTTCCCTTGATACATGTTTCTTTACTCACACACATACACACACACACACACATACACACACACAGACACACACACACGCCCGGTAGCTCAGTGGTTAGAGCGCTGGCTTCACAAGCCAGAGGACCGGAGCTCGATTCCCCGGCCGGGTGGAGATATTTGGGTGTGTCTCCTTTCACGTGTAGCCCCTGTTCACCTAGCAGTGAGTAGGTACGGGATGTAAATCGAGAAGTTGTGACCTTGTTGTCCCGGTGTGTGGTGTGTGCCTATCCGAAGATCGGAAATAATGAGCTCTGAGCTCGTTCCGTAGGGTAACGTCTGGCTGTCTCGTCAGAGACTGCAGCAGATCAAACAGTGAAACACACACACACACTCAAACAATCTCTCTCTCTCTCTCTCTCTCTCTCTCTCTCTCTCACACACACACACACACACACACACACACACACACACACACACACACATACAGTTCGTTACTAAAGATTTTTTTTTTCCACCGAGGGGGAAGCTGACACTGTTTTTGTTTTTCGGACTTAATTACAGGTAGAGTTCTGACAGGCCAATTAACTCCCCGGATGTGTCTGTCTGCTTGTTCCTGGGATTCCTTTGCTGTCTAACCCTGTGTTGTGGGCTTTGACGGGGACGAAATAGAAACACAGTCTCTCTCTGCCTCTTTTTTTTTTCTGTTTCTTCTTTTGTATATTATTTTTATTCTATTGTCTGTCCGTCGATGTCTCTCCTTTCACTTACATGAGTACGTATACAAGTCTATCTGGCGTGCTTGTTTTCATTAACTTTTGTCTCATTTATGTGTGTGTGTGTGTGTGTGTGTGTGTGTGTGTGTGTGTGTGTGTGTGTGTGTGTGTGTGTGTGTGTGTGTGTGTGTGTGTGTGTGTGTGTGTGTGCCTGCGTGCGTGCATGCCATTCACTCAGCCAGCACATATGTCATCAACCTTGTTTTGTTCCGAATAACAGCTTAAAGTTACCTCTCTCTCTCTCTCTCTCTCTCTCTCTCTCTCTCTCTCTCTCTCTCTCTCTCTCTCTCTCTCTCTCTGTCTAAACGTGGGTCTTCTCCCCTCCGTTCTTGCTTCCACTGGACTCACTTTCACTCTGTATAAATTCTCCTCAACTTGTCCCGCGGTGATGTGAAGCTCGGCCATCCAACCAGCAGGAAAGAACTTTTTTATTTCCCTTTGAATACTATTTCCAGGGGCCGAGAGAGGTGGACACAGATTGATTTACAAATGTGGGGATAAAATAGTGAGAGAGGATGGTACTCCTAAAGTGCTAAGGGCTTTTCTGTAAACTTTTTTAGGAGGGTCTCTGAAAAATAAGCGTTTTACAATATATTTACATCTCACCTCAGCACTACTACATCGTGAGGCGTGAATAGTGTGCCCTAATGGAGGCTATTACAATGGTAGTGCCACTGGGGAGGTTTCAGGGTGGAGTGTGGAGAAAAAGTAGCTAAGTGGGTAGGTAGATAAGGGAAAATGTATGGAGGTAAAAAAGTAGAGAGGGAGGTAGGGAACACTAGCTTTACTGGTAGGGTACTACAGCGAGAGAGGTTGACGAGGTTCAGCGGCGTTGACTCGAGGTGAATAGCCTTGCAATGAGAGGCACCACGCTAACCTGCCCTGTGATTGACATGTGTAGCCGCAGTAACTTTGATATCGGTACACATATTACAGGTGCGTGTTAATTCTTACTTTCCTTGAAGAACTTACTCGGCTGTGATTTACGTCAACAAGTTACGTGATTCTCTCTTATTAATTTACCTTTGCTTACAAGACCACGCAGACGTAAGCTTTATTCTGCTGACCAATTAGATGAATATACGCGGATAACACGAAGTTCATTTACTCGCCAGTGGTCAACAGCAAGAGAGAGAGAGAGAGAGAGAGAGAGAGAGAGAGAGAGAGAGAGAGAGAGAGAGAGAGAGAGAGAGAGAGAGAGAGAGAGAGAGAGAGAGAGAGAGAGAGAGAGAGAGAGAGAGAGAGAGAGAGAGAGAGAGAGAGAGAGAGAGAGAGAGAGAGAGAGAGAGAGAGTGCGCACACACACACACACACACACACACACACACACACACACACACACACACACACACACACACACACACACACACACACACACACACACACGAAGAAGGAAACAATTAATTAATCGCTAGTAATTACCTAATGAATATAAACGCAGAATAAAGTGCACGGTAGAACAAAAAAAGTATCTGTTGGAGTTTAAGGAGAAAGCTGCTGAAGTAACACGAAAAAAAAATCAAAGAAAAGTCAAGATGAAAGAGAAATCTCAAGCAGGAAAGGTAAATCAAAGAACGAACGCTTCCCTTGCTTGCTCTTCCGCGACCAACCTGCACTCCGGCCTCCTAGGGATCACCGGTGGAGGCTGCTCTCTCTCTCTCTCTCTCTCTCTCTCTCTCTCTCTCTCTCTCTCTCTGACACAGTATGTAATCGAGCATCGGAACTTGTAACCATTTGGGATCATGCTTAAAGGTTTCGAAGAAGAGAAATACTTTACCGAAAATATACTGAAAATCCGAGTGTTTCCATCTCTCTCTCTCTCTCTCTCTCTCTCTCTCTCTCTCTCTCACACACACACACACACACACTGCGTCATCCACGTCTCCGCCACCTGCTACCCCCCGACGTGCCTCCCCCTGCTCGCGCCACCCGACACCAGAATCGCGTGGCGCCCTTAAGAGCACCGCGCACTGATCGGTACCGACTTAGCGCGGTGCCCACTATTGTGCGAGCCTTAAATAAATAAGTCAATTAATAAGTGAATTCTAGGTTAAGTTAGATCCATAGTTAGGTTAAGCATTTCAGTTCATTGTTTTAATGTCCCTCCCCCCTTGTACATTTTCAGTGTAATTTTTTACATTGCCAAATTAATAAACCGTATATTATTATTATTATTATTATTACACACACACACACACACACACACACACACACACACACACACACACACACACACACACACACACACACACACACACACACACACGCACACACACACACACACACACTCACACACAACACACATCAAAATGAAAACAATACAAAGCGCTATGTCAAGAAGAAGCACTACCACCATCATAATCATCATCCTCTCCACCACAAACACTGCCATCACCATCACCACGACAACTGCGACTGCAGAAATCTATACAGCAGTAATCATCATGGAAACCACAGCCACTAGCGCCATAACCCGGAGGCAGCCGGAGCAGCTCGAAGGCCTCCAGTACGTACTACCTCCTTCCTTTGGTCGACGCAGGGCAGGCGGTGGGATATCGAGTGAGCCGGGCGAGGGATCAAGTTTTGGTATCGAAGGAACATTTATCGAGATTTTGGAGAACCATCAAGCCAAGAGGGATTCTGAGGGAGGCACCAAAGGAGAGGAGAAGAGCGAAGGGAGGCCCAGGGGGCAGGACAGCAGGGGACAGGGTGGTGTGATGATGATGAGGATAAAGGTTATGTTTGGCGGTGATACTCGCGCGTCTCCCGGTGAGAGGCTCAGGGACGCGTCTGTAGCGAGATGGATGAGGCTGCCGAGGAGGCGTTCTGGGGTTAATGAAAGCAAAGATGACAAGAGTGGGAGAGAAAGAGGGAGGTGTCAGGGATATTGTGCTTGGTTTCCTCTTTCTACCGCTTCTCTCAAGATTGATTGCAATCTTGATATTAATCTTTTAAAAATGTTTGCATTTTTTGTGAGATGTACACTGATTCTGACATGTACAACTACGTGATGGAATAATAACACAATCATATTAATGGCTCATACACACACAATTAATCTCTCTGTCCTCACCAGAGCTCCTCGTCCCTCTTAACGTCTCTCCACCGCTGCACTCTAGTATTAAGTCATCAAAGACGAATGTAAACAAAAGCTAATGAAAAAAAAAAAAATAAGACGTTCATATAATCACTGGCTCAACACCTCAAATCCTTTATGCTAAAAGAAGGAAAATATAAATGCAAAGAACACACACACACACACACACACACACACACACACACACACACAAAGGCGGGAGCGAGCTTCATGATGTTTTTTGTGTGACAAATACACCGGCATCGATTCCTCACGTGTGGAGGAACTCCCTTTTGTATAATTAAAACACCTCCCACTGTTATTGTTGCCGTGTTCCGGGCGGAGACGGAGTGCGCGCCGCTCCTGTCCACTCGTCCCTCCCGTCAAAGGACACTCCACTTTGATGAAGGCGGTGATAATGGTGGCGTTTCTTTCACTGTCAGTACTGCGTGTGGCAGCTTGAAAGGTTTCGCATTATTTCTTCCGTGTGTCTAGTCTTTTTTCTTCTATATGTATATATGAATGCACATCAAGCTCCCCATCGGACACGCGTGATGGGGCGGCATGGGGCAGGATGGTGCGGGTGGGGCGTCTCATCTGCATAAAAGGAAACCTTGGGAGGATGTGAAAGGAGGAGAGGGGGAGGGAAAGTGAGTGATTTGTAAGAAGGCACTAGTGGATGGGGAAAAATCATGAGTCAGAGAGAGAGAGAGAGAGAGAGAGAGAGAGAGAGAGAGAGAGAGAGAGAGAGAGAGAGAGAATTAATTATGATGCAGAAGAGTAGAAAATATCCGCATCGTTTTCCTTTCAGAATTCGCATCAAGACTCATCACGCTGAATAGAGCTGGCCGTTGTCGTCTGTCTGGCAGGAGTGCCCTTGCTATCACTACAAGCAGATGCACTCCACACACACACACACACACACACACACTCTCTCTCTCTCTCTCTCTCTCTCTCTCTCTCTCTCTCTCTCTCTCTCGTCTCACCAGTGTACCCAACATCGTCTGCCTTATTGGTGATGCCATAGTGTTCTCTCTGACCGCAAGAGAAACAAGAAAACACACTTAAATATTCGTATTGTCGCCCGCTACCGCAAATTACCGTCTGATCTACGGAATGTTACAGGTAGCTTTGGAATGTGAAGTTTTTTGCTGTTCTATAAATTATCCAAATTGCAATCAAGGGTTCCGTTCACCTCATCTTTATTCCTTATGGAAAAAAGTGAAAGTTTTTTTTTCATTTCATATTTATGGTATATTTTCTAATGTATTACACACACGTAAATGTCAGGCGGTTTCCTTGTGTCTTTTTTTTCTCTCTTCTTTCAGTTTCTACACTCACCCATCCACCCACCCACCCACCCACACACACACACACACACACACATACGCATCAACACTAGCAAATAATCTTTCCCTGGAGTCAAACAAACGTAACCTTTAGCGCAAGCAGAGATTCTGGTTGGAATTTCATAGAAAAGATACGCAAGTTAAATAAAAAGAGAAAAAAAAATACGGAAAAAGAAGATGCGTCGGTCACTGGACTCCATTAGTCTTCGTTAGTCCCTTGCCGAGGAGGATGTTTTACTGGGGTCGAGTCAGTCTTATCTCGTGGAGAAATGACTAGTTTTGGCTTCTTTCTCAGACGTGGAGATGAGGTGTGGTAGGGACGGGAAGGAGAGGCAGGGAGGAACAAGGGGTGAGGGTGGAAGAGGGTACAAGTTCAAGGGAATGAGGAGCGAGAGAGGGATACATGAAGAACCTTAGCGTGGTGGCTGTGTGAGGGAAAGGGTTGGTAGGTTGCTACTGGAGTGATGGAGGAGTGGGGAAGGATATTATAAGGATGAGGTGGGTTAGAGGAGAGCATGAATGAGATGAGGATGCTTCTGATGCTGACAGTGTCGAGAGGAGATTAATGAGGAGAAGTTCAGGTATCTACGTGTTCATGTTACTCAAAAGTTAGTAGGGAAGACGTGGCTGTGTATATTCTGATGGTATAAAAGTTCTTATCTCACAGCGATACCACCACATGAATAACACTCACCAAGCAACCGTTGTTCTCTTCCATCAACACAACTTCTCCCTGTTAAGGCAAGTCTGAAAGAATATACTTTCATTACACATCACATTACCATTCCTAATAGCCAAGCCATTTCTAATAAAATGAAAATATACGGATAACATTTAGATGTGTAGCAGTTTGTAAAGGGATAGCAATGTGCTGCAAGCGTTGTGTCCAAATGATGTGGATGAGCCATCAACGTGGCATCCGCTGAGCTGCTCTGGGGACAAAAGGCAACGTCGACTCTTGCAGCACGAAAATAAGTTCCTTTCTTTTGATGCAGCGCTGTTGACGTTTCCTCTGCTAAAGGGTATCAAGTCACGAGCTGCTAGCTCTTCCGCTTTAATCTTTAGTATCACCTTGAACTGAGTGAGCAATTATGCAAATTTATAGGAGCATAATATGCTGTGAATAGATGTAGAATCATAAGATACAAGGGATAGTATAGAAGAAAAGTGCGCAAAATTCAATATATTTTGAAGGTACAGATAATTTAGAGAATTTCAGGATGACAGATCGTATAACATGGGAAGCCGCAATTCTCTAACGCAATCACTACCAATTGGTGCCTCCTCAGAACACAGCGGCTGACCGACATGGCCAACAAGGCGCCTCGAGGCAGGTGGAAAGACAGTGTGACATCATTTATAATATCTTTGGAGCCACAGGTCACTCCGACCACCACCATTCCTGTCTCCTCCTCCTTCTGCTCTGACAACTAGTACTACTACTATACTGTCATAACTGTATACTACTATACAGTTCATGTTTCAACTCTAAAGGATTTAAGTACTACGAGAACCACGATATTCCTCATAACACTGTGACTATTAACATTCATTCACATTGGTGTTCAGCCGCAGAATAAGAAAATACAATATTTTTTTTCCTCATCCCTTGAGAAAAAAGTGGACAGAAAAAAGTCCTTTATAAAACCTCAGGTCCGGATTGAACGATTGAGTGAATTTACAAATCAAGCGACGAATAATGCTTCAATTCCTACATAGTATTTCTTACAAACCATGATAATAGCATTTTTCCTCCTTCGTACACGAATCAGATTATCTTTTATACTATATATACTTGCTCTTGGTGACATGCCCTACCGCTCTCATCACCTCTGAATGACAGAGGTGAAAGGAAGTAGCACTCTATGAGTGGCTTTCTCCATTCCTTTCACAGTCTCACGTTTGACTCACTCTGTATGGATAAGAAAAGACAAGACAAAGTGAGTGACTAGCAAGGGATGTCACCTCGGGGACAACTCCGTGGACCACTTCATGGGGCACCTCAGGAGGGGAGCGACGGACCTCCATAAGATCCTATTAGGGGCCTTGTTGGGCAGCCTCCGAGACGGGGAACCAGACCACAAGAAACCACTTGGGGTAGAGGGCCAGAATACACACACACACACACACACACACACACACACACACACACACACACACACACACACACACACACACACACACACACACACACACACACTGATAGATGAACAGATATTTTATTCACTGTAGATATTTTCTGTATCACACACACACACACACACACACACACACACACACACACACACACACACACACACAAAGTTGCGTAACATGAAAGGTTGACAAATGACACGAAAACACGCACACTGTAGCACTAAGAGTCCCGCTGCACACCACTACACACTACCGCTCACCAGCACGGCGCCACACGTATCCAGGAGGGCCAGTAAAGACACACAATGGTGAGGGTGCGGGGAGGGGCGGGGCAAGGGACTTCATAGCCTTTAGTTTTCAAACCGCAAGTGGTGGTTTTCACTCTCTCCCCCTCGACTCTCGCTTATCTGACAAAATCCATTTCGGAGTTAATGGCTGCGGAGGACCGAACCCACGTGGACCAATCCTGCGCAGCTTCCCGCCTGTTGATTGGTTTTACAGCCCCTTTTCATATTTTTACCTTCCTTTATACTTGCAGATTTCCTCCTGATTTCACTTTCTCTATCCAATATATATGTCCAATAGCACAGTTGTGAAGTCAAAATGTTATCTTAAAACAATACTTTCAGGAGATGTCTTATTTTTTTTTCTAAGCAGAGAAGTTAGTATTCTGTTCAGCATCCATCCATTTATTCACTGACTCACACTCACCCATTCACCCACCTCCATTACTACACCCATCCAGTTACCCACTCAACTACATCCACCACCGACCCACTTACTGCATACTACCTACAGGCCAACCAGCCCATCTATTCACCCGTCTCTCATCTTCTAACCTACTCACACTCACCTATCCTCCCTACCATTTACTACACACTGACCTACCCATCCACATCCGCCTGCAAACCCTATCCATGTATTCTCCACTGTCCTTTTCTCAACCTACTCCACTCACCCACTTCCATCCACACCTCCATTCACCAACACCAAACCTATCATATACACCTCATCCATACACTCTACTAACACACCCTCTACTCACCCAGAAAAAGACTCCATCAACTCAATCATCTATCCATCTATCCATATATCCATCCTCGCAACAATTCACCTACCAATCCATCCAACTATCCACTCACACTTTTAACTATTCACTTAATCACCTATCTACCCACGCATTTACATATCTATCCATCCACACAATTTTCATTATTATTATTATTATCATTATTATTATTATTATTATTATTATTACTACTACTACTATTTTCATCATTATTATCATTACTATTATTATTATCATTAAATCATTATTATTATTATTATTGATATTATTATCATTATTATTATGATAATCATATAATTATTATTATTATTATTATTATTATTATTATTATTATTATTATTATTATTATTATTATTATGAGCTGTAATATACTGCATGGATATGAATGTAAGTTTAACTGTATAGATATGGATGTGTGTATTTGTATACATACACATACCTATGATTGTACCTCTGTTGTGTATATAGGTAAATGCATATTACATTTTCTTTTCCTTTCATATAAGTTAAAAGTTTTTTTTTCAATTTTCACTATTTTTCTTATTTCATAACATTGCCCATAGAGCTTCTATAGCTTCCAAAGGGCTATTTGTCTCACTTAGATATCATTTAAAAAAAATTACATGTATATAGGACAAATAGTGTTTAGTGTTTGAAATGTTTAATCCTTTCAGTACTGGAATGCATTCCTACCTTGAGTTTTTGGTATGATAATAAGACGTTTTCATTGACATAAGGAACAGTCTATGGAGGACAGAGGATTAATGGCCACAGTCTTCTCTATTTCAATACCTATATGAGTTTCTGAAGCTGTATAAAATCACCAAATAATAACCAGAATTAATAGGAAAATGTGCCATGGTACTCAAGGGATTAAAATAACCTTTCACACCATTCACACATATATCCACCTACTCATATGAACCTCAGTGGGAGCTTCTGTCATCGGCTACGAAAATACAAAGTTGACATAATTTTACCAGCGAAAGGACGTTTGATAGACGTGCAATTTACAGTATGATCAAAATACGTAGTTACTCACCCCATGATATGTTTCATAGATAATATTACATTCTTCTCACTGCTGCTACTACTACTTATGTTACTACTACTACTGCTACTGTTACTACTACTACTACTACTACTACTACTACTACTACTGCTACAACTATTACTACTACTACTACAACGTGTGTGTGTGTGTGTGTGTGTGTGTGTGTGTGTGTGTGTGTGTGTGTGTGTGTGTGTGTGTGTGTGTGTGTGTGTGTGTTTTATATATGTTAAGGCCTATAACATCTAGAGCATACTTGAAGAGTATATCTGGGAATCGCTGTTAAGCTTCCGCCCATTAGTGGTGCAGGCAATTTTATTCATACTGGTACCCATATTAGGGCCCATATCACCACGCAAGTGCATCTTTGGTGTAACCAACTACAACCTGGGTATCATGGTGACATGTAGGTAACTTTAAGCCACTCGACAAATGGCATAGCTTCAAAGCGGTATGTAGTTGGAATCGAACCTACGCGTGGACGTCTGCCCGATCCCACGCTCATCACCTTATCCATTACGCCACCGCCTCCCATGTGTGTGTGTGTGTGTGTGTGTGTGTGTGTGTGTGTGTGTGTGTGTGTGTGTGTGTGTGTGTGTGAAGGTGTGTGCGTGTGGTGCCTTGTCTGGGCTACACCGCATGAGACCTGGGACCTGACATAGAGACAGACTACTACCATTACAACTACTACTACTTCCACCCTTACAACCACTACTACTACCATTACCACTGCTATCACTACTATTATTATTGGCGACCTGCTGCCCCTCTTTCCCGTCCCCCTCAAGCCGTCACATGGTAATTGAAACTCACGCCCATATTCTCTCTCTCTCTCTCTCTCTCTCTCTCTCTCTCTCTCTCTCTCTCTCTCTCTCTCTCTCTCTCTCTCTCTCTCTCTCTCACACACACACACACACACACACACAAACCATTAAGTGTAGGTTACCTGAGCAATATAACTACTACTTTATCTCTTTCACATTGGTATTAGACAGTTATAACAGCTATATGCAAAGTATGGAATATTTATTGGCATGTACGAGATAGTTAGGGTATACATAATGTATGTATGCAGTATCTACACAACTTATAGATTGGATATGGCTGTAGAACATGTAAAGATGTATCAGAGTCAGTGGTAATTAAGAAGTGGTCTAACAAGCAGCAGTAAAATGGTTATACGCGAGCGCGTACACACACACACACACACACACACACACGGTAGCTCAGTGGTTAGAGCGCTGGCTTCATAAGCCAGAGGACCGGGGTTCGATTCCCCGGCCGGGTGGAGATATTTGGGTGTGTTTCCTTTCACGTGTAGCCCCTGTTCACCTAGCAGTGAGTAGGTACGGGATGTAAATCGAGGAGTTGTGACCTTGTTGTCCCGGTGTGTGGTGTGAGCCTGGTATCAGGCCTATCCGAAGATCGGAAATAATGAGCTCTGAGCTCGTTCCGTAGGGTAACGTCTGGCTGTCTCGTCAGAGACTGCAGCAGATCAAACATACACACACACACACACACACACACACACACACACACACACACACACACAGACCATTTACTACACCGTGTAGTGTAGTGGTTAGCACGCTCGACTCACAATTGAGAGGGTCCGGGTTCTAGTCCTGGAAGCGGCAAGGCAAATGGGCAAGCCTCTTAATGTGTGGTCCCTGT
>NC_059273.1:1662500-1670000 GCF_017591435.1 Portunus trituberculatus
TCTCTCTCTCTCTCTCTCTCTCTCTCTCTCTCTCTCTCCCATTACACCATAGATTGTCTTCATAAATTGTACCGTCTTCCCCTCTTTTTTTCCTTTTCCATTTTTTTCTTTGTTGTGCAGTCAGAATTTCTTTGATGCCACAACCTTACTTACACTGTCTAACTTTCCTCATTAAACTCTTTCACCACTTTCTCTCTCTCTCTCTCTCTCTCTCTCTCTCTCTCTCTCTCTCTCTCTCTCTCTCTCTCTCTCTCTACCCTGTTGAAAATGAATTATGGTATACTATTGTCTGAACACACACACACACACACACGTAACACAGACTCTCATGGGTAATTCGTCTTCCCTCTAATTTTCTTTTACACAAAACGCACCTACGTAATTCCTTCTTCCTTAAGTGCACCTCATTCCCCACACTGCACCTCCACCAACGAGCACCGGTATTACAAGGCAAGTTAGGATCCCACTCGAGAGGTTACCGCGTGACTTCAAGCAATGAGAACCGGCATGTGAACATCGTACCCCACCCACTTTTTTCCGCCTTAAAACACACACACGCACACACACACACCCACAGTCCGGTATCGGCAGGCGTCACATCATCGCCTCAGAAAACAGACAAATGCAACAACAACCATTAATCAGCTCAAATAAGATATGCTAATATGTTTTTTCGTCTTATTTCACGACTTTCTTTTACCCATCTTTCCTCCTCCAGCTTTCTCCTCTGTCCTCGTCTCCGTTAACGCAGTCGGCCGCTCTGACACCGTTTGTTGCTGGAATGACAAGCGTCGTATCGGGCGGGAAAAGAAAGGGAGGGAAAGAAAAGCAAAAGTACGAGTAATACCAAGAAGAGGAGGAACGAAAGTAGAGATGAAAAAACGGCAACGGCATTATATATATATATATATATATATATATATATATATATATATATATATATATATATATATATATATATATATATATATATATATATACACAATTAACGAGTACACTAATGTTAGAAAGCGTACATGAACAGAAAGATGAGTGATGTGAAGAATGCACGAAACGTAAAGTTGCAGTACTTTGTATGGAAATAGCAATCACAACATGCAAAAATGTAAAGTGAACTGTGTGTCATTATGAGATAAAAAATATTTGAATCTGAGCATGAAACCTTCTATAGACAGAGAGGGGAAGTGTGTATGATAGTGAAAATCTAAGAAGGAAAAGATTATGGGAGAGGGACACAGGAGATGTGACAGAGGGACAAGTGAGGGAATAGGTGAGCGAAAAACAGAGGGAGGGAGGCATGAAAGAGACAGTAAAATCTAACACGCACAAAAAGCATGTCATAATTGCTTGTCCTCAATCGTTTCCTTATCTCTGTACACTCCAATATTAAGTTTCTCTAACAATGAGTAAGAGGAAAATAAACTTTAATAAATGAGTACTGATAAGTCAGCAGCCGTGTTATAGTTCCCGGTTGGTCCAGTAAGTCGTAAATAATCTTCTCCAGCTGTATTGACAACACCACCAAATGTTCCACGGCAGCACCATTCTCTCTTACGTTCCATTGTTCAAGCGGTAGCTACAACAGTTCGATCTCAACAGCCACATATAAATATTACAAAAGCGTACACACAGCACATTGCTTTCAGGACTTACCTTTCAAACTGGAAGCAATATTTTAGGTAACAGAGACTCAAGTAAGCAAACTATTTTGGCGCCATTACATCACTGTTTTCACTATGGAGAAATATGTGCATCATAATAAAACATTGACACTATATATTTAATTTCCTTCAACAATTACTTAACATGTTCTTATGTAAGACTCAGTGGTATTGGTGGTGAGGTGATGAGTGTTTTAATTACATGATTTATTGTTTTATAAACCGTAAATCAAGATGTACTTCAATATCATTGTATGTCTTCTTAAGTAGTACTAACGCTCCCGCCTTCTTCCATTCCCTCTATCTGTCTTTTCTTTCATCTCTCTCTCTCTCTCTCTCTCTCTCTCTCTCTCTCTCTCTCTCTCTCTCTCTCTGTCATCCTCCCCATCAACTTTATCACACACACACACACACACACACACACACACACACACACACACACACACACACACACACACACACACACACATGCGCGCGATCAGTATTACACATACACAGAAAATACACGCTTGTATCGCAAAAGACAAGAAAATATGAGTCTGCAGAGCTGGGTGGTGGAAATCCATTGATCTCAGCAGGAGGTGAAGCCATTATCATGGTGCAAGTTTCGCCAGCGCGGGCTTCCTTAGAACCAAAGAGCAGGTGGCACACAGGCGCCAGCTATACACACCTAACTTATAATTGTTTGCCATTCCTTTAATACACGAATTTGCAGGTGAACGCCAATCCCGTTTGTGTGAATTCTGTGTAATTTGAAAATATGACTGTTCTAGGTACGTATTAATATCAGAGCATTATTTCTACTTAAATATTATTCTACTTTTATTTATGGTTAGGAACATTAAACTTTTTATTCACACCTCGCTTCTACATGTTGTGTCCTTTCATACCACAAAAATGACGGGGGGGGCGCCATGCCAATCCATGGCCCATCCCCATCACCACCCCTTCCCATTCGCATGTGATGCTACGTAAAAGTTTCCAAGCCTCCTCCCTCTCTCCCTTTCCCTCCTGCAGCGTCTCGATCCTCTCTTGCTCTCCGTTCGCTACAAAGGTTAATTTATACCAAACTTTAGTCGACTTACACCGAGTCTGTCTTCGCCGAGTAACTTTCAGCCTCGACAAAGCGACTAATGGACCTCACTCAGCGTCCCGAGGTGTTGGCAGGGAAGCGGCTGTCTTCGCCGCACCCAAGGTGTTGCTTCGCTAACAAGGCCCAGTTTTTTGTCTGGCTCGAAATAAGAATTTCGCAGCGCTACGTATGTTTGCAGCACTCCATAATTCCCTCTTTATGTCTTTTTAAGGAGGAACTTTACTCCCAGGAAAAATACTTTTCATGTCCTGATCTCCCTCAACGGCTCCATCTGTGCTCATGTAGGGTACAATCTACTTAACGAGGCGATTTTATTACTTTAGAGCAGACAATACTGCACAGACAGGTCCAACCATCCACTGCAACGAATAACTTCCGAACCTTATAGATTCACCAGATGTCGTTCAAAATCGATGCAAATATAACTATTGTAGTTGAGTAACTAAAAGTTAAATTAAAACTCATCACAATATATATATATATATATATATATATATATATATATATATATATATATATATATATATATATATATATATATATATATATATATATATATATATATATATATATATATATATATATATATATATATATATATATATATATATATATATATATATATATATATATATATATATATATATATATATATATATATATATATATATATATATATATATATATATATATATATATATATATATATATATATATATATATATATATATATATATATATATATATATATATATATATATATATATATATATATATATATATATATATATATATATATATATATATATATATATATATATATATATATATATATATATATATATATATATATATATATATATATATATATATATATATATATATATATATATATATATATATATATATATATATATATATATATATATATATATATATATATATATATATATATATATATATATATATATATATATATATATATATATATATATATATATATATATATATATATATATATATATATATATATATATATTGAACATAATCGAATCCTCCTGTGACATCTAGAATGAAATTAAACTGATGCCTTGATACTGAAAGGGTTCTGTGAACGAGTTGCTCTGCCGGTTCGCTTTGTTCACTCTGATACACATCAACAGCAACACATTGCCTGCCGTGCTCGCTGTGACGTTCTCTTCGAATACTGTATGCACAACAGCGACCCGAAAGAGATTAAATCATGTATAGAACAGCGCAACAGACGAAGATCTAGCACTTGCGCAGTAACGTTATAGTGACAGCGTCGTACATAAGTTTCGCTTTAGGTATAACAAGAAATTCTATCACAAATAAGTAACTGTGTATGTGAAGATTCGCAGTGACACAAGGTAGTACGAGATACGAAAAACAATGTGTGTGTGTGTGTGTGTGTGTGTGTGTGTGTGTGTGTGTGTGTGTGTGTGTGTGTGTGTGTGTGTGTGTGTGTGTGTGTGTGTGTGTGTGTGTGTGTGTGTGTGTAGAGGAAAGCGTTGTGCGTGATACGGGGAGAGAGACAGAGACAGAGACAGGGAAACGAAAAATCCGGAAGAAAATTTGGAATACTTTTAATGATTGGGAGAGAACAAAGACGGTAAAATTCACGTGCATCTTTATGGGAAGTAATTCTAGAAGACAAAAGGAATAAACATCAACCACATAAGACTTATTTTGTCTTGCCTTGCCTCAGTTTTTCCTTCATGATTCTTTACTCTCATTTGCATTGCCACGCCCCTCCATTTAATATCCCTCCCCCCCACCCTCTCTCTCTCTCTCTCTCTCTCTCTCTCTCTCTCTCTCTCTCTCACCTTTCCAACGTTTCTTTTTCATGTCACGTAACACTTTTCAGCTCTTTTAGCGTTTTTCATCATCCCTTTCCCTTGTTTCCACTCTCCATTCTTCCTGCGTCTCCCCTCTTCCTTGCTACACATATCTGTCAGCGCACGACTTGTGAGCTTCCCTTTTTCCCTTCTTCTTCCTCCTTCTCCTCCTTGTCTTCCTCCCCTTTATTTGTTTTGAACGTAATTAAGGCAGGTTTGTGTCGAGCAAGTTAGCGTCTCTTCCTTCTCCTTTTCCTCTCCTTCTTAACACCTCTTCCTTCTGTTCCACCTTTCCCGCCACCTGTTCTACACTTAATCTCATTTTCATTCTCTCTCTCTCTCTCTCTCTCTCTCTCTCTCTCTCTCTCTCTCTCTCATCGTCATTCTTTATTATCGACACCATCAAGTGGGAACAGTGTTTGTCCCAATGAAATGATTAAAAAGGAATAAATCTAAGTGAATGTTTGACATAAAGTTAATGAAAAGAGTGAAGAAAGGTGACAAGGAACACATATACGTGAACAAGATGTAATGAAAGACAGAGAGAGAGAGAGAGAGAGAGAGAGAGAGAGAGAGAGAGAGAGAGAGAGAGAGAGAGAGAGAGAGAGAGAGAGAGAGAGAGAGAGAGAGAGAGAGAGAGAGAGAGAGAGAGAGAGAGAGAGAGAGAGAGAGAGAGAGAGAGAGAGAGAGAGAGAAGAAGAAGAAGAAGAAGAAGAAGAAGAAGAAGAAGAAGAAGAAGAAGAAGAAGAAGAAGAAGAAGAAGAAGAAGAAGAAGAAGAAGAAGAAGAAGGAAAATGAAGAAGAAAAAGAAGAAAGAAGAAAGAAGATGAAGAAAAAGAAGAAAGAAGACAAAGAAGAAGAAAGTAGAAAGAAGAAAGAAGAAAAGAAGAAAAGGGAAGAAGATGAAGAAGAAAGAAGAAGAAGAACAACAACAACAACAAAAACAACAACAACGATGAAGAAGAAGAACAAGAACAAGAACAAGAAAAGAAAAGAAAAGAAGAAGAAGAAGAAGAAGAAGAAGAAGAAGAAGAAGAAGAAGAAGAAAAGAAGAAGAAAAGAAGAAGAAGAAGAAGAAAAATAAAAGAAGGAAAAAGGAAAGGAAATGAAAGAAGAAAAGGAAGATATAAGGAAGAAAAGAAGAAGAAGAAGAAGAAGAAGAAGAAGAAGAAGAAGAAGAAGAAGAAGAAGAAGAAGAAGAAGAAGAAGAAGAAGAAGAAGAAGAAGAAGAAGAAGAAGAAGAAGAAGAAGAAGAAGAAGAAGAAAAAAAAGAAGAAGAAGAAGAAGAAGAAGAAGAAGAAGAAGAAAAGAAGAAGAAGAAGAAGAAGAAGAAGAAGAAGAAGAAGAAGAAGAAGAAGAAGAAGAAGAAGAAGAAAAGTAGCGCGGAAAAAAAGAACGTCTCTGAGGCGAGGAAAGGCAGATGGAAGACGTGAAAGGACGAGGTGAGAGATCTCTTCAGGCTCTTCAGGGACGTCTTTGTGTGACCTGAGAGGCAGCGAGGGCGTGGTTGTTTGATGTCACCTAATGCTTGTTAGTTCCCTAAACACCCATATGTACCTCCACACCAACTCCTGCCTACTCCACCCACGAGATAGGTATAGGCGCCATGGTGAGTCTGGAGTGCATACTTGTAGGGAAGCTTTTAATATGTACTTTGAGTTGTAAGTGCATTTTTTTTCTTACCTTGTAATTATAACTCCTATGGAAATCAAGGAATGTTTACTGTTCCCAACCTGCTGTCAGCCTATCTTAGGTATCTTCATTAACGTGAATACAGAAACAGGAAAACACATTTTTATGATAGTGACTCGCGTTACATTATAAGAGTAACGTTATCGGACACCTTCGCAACGCACCACTGCTTCCCCTGCCCTTCCCTTCTCTTTCCTTATCTCCCTACCTCCACCACAAACCTCTCTCTCTCTCTCTCTCTCTCTCTCTCTCTCTCTCTCTCTCTCTCTCTCTCTACAAATAAACATTTACTAGAATTTTGAAATTATGCAACTTTGATACTTAAGCAGTAGTATTGGAGAGATGACAGATAGTTACTCATCGGAAAGTGAGAACTACTGAAATGTTTAACTTTATAAAAAAGTCAAATGGTATCAATATTGTAAAAGAAATACATATTAAAGTATCTAGTTACACTCACTGAAAAATCAGCTTCAATAACACTAGCGCAACCAAGAGCGAATTATAACTGATAAAGCAATTGTTCATTAGACATAAGTGGAACATTAGTTGGTCTGGGTACACTTCATCAGTCCCAGATGAGGTTTATAGTCTGGTCAAATCCTTTTAGTGCTCCCTTGGGAGAAAAGGATATTGAGTGAGAGTGGGAGAAAGAAGAGGGCGAGAGGAAGGAAGAAGTGAAGGTGGGAGAAGGGGACGAAATGGAATAGAAAGAATATCAAGAGAAAGGGGAAAAGAAAATGTCGAAAGGAAACGAAGGGAGGAGGCGGGAAAGGAACAGGGAGGGAAGCAAGATCAGAGAGTGAGTGTTTACAAACATGGCTTCAGTGATGCGTCACGCCGGGATGGGGACCGTCACTTTTATGAATAATTTACATTTATATAAAGCTGATCCAATACAACTCTCTATTTTTGGGCTCCTTCACTTTCTCGATTCTCAGTTACTTCCTGTATAATGAACCTTCATCCCCAATACCTTCATGAATGATGCCGAGAGGTTCACCCGCAATGGTTGACACGGTCCCTGAATACCCGGCCACCCCATCTCTCTCTCTCTCTCTCTCTCTCTCTCTCTCTTATCCTTTATGACTCCTTTACTCTCCTCCCCATGCTTTTCTTCCTGTCTCTCTTTGCTCTGTCATCCACTTTCTTCTGCAAATCCGTGATGAATCCAATGGAACAAAGTGAAGGAGGA
>NC_059273.1:1672500-1697500 GCF_017591435.1 Portunus trituberculatus
CAAAGCCACAGCCCTACATCACACTCATGCCGCTGCTGCCAACCACCGTCTTACAACATTTGCCGGTACCTGCCTTTCACTTACACATACAAGTACCGGGAAAAGGTTTACTCACACAAACAGGTTTGGTAAAGCCACGACACCGAGACTTTCCGACAACATGACACACTAGCAGGGTAAGTACCACAGACGTCTTACTCACTTTTATAATTACATAATCATCTTAAGGTTTCAGGTTCTCCCATCTAAACTAGGAATGTTGTATGATAAAAATGGATATGAATTTTGTCTGTTCATTATGTCTATTATGCAATCTTCTGTCCCATCATTAACTAGATGTAGGCGACTCTGCCTACACACACACACACACACACACACACACACACACACACACACACACACACACACACACCGCTTGCCATGTAGGTTTGTGCATCATTAGCCCAGAAAGTTTGCCGGTGACTGCAGTTAAGGAATGCAATGACAATTCCGATTCCAATGAATACTTAGTGGACACGTCGTTGGGTCGGCGCGTGTAGCGGAAAATGCCACGCACGGACTAAAGGTGTTCATATTACACAGCGTTGCCAGTAGGTTCACCCTGCACCCTCCTCATGTTCGTGCTGCTACCAAGGCTTCCGGATTGCAGTAAAAATTCAACATACCTATTTAGAAAAGAACACGATTCCATCTTCCTATGGCTTACTGGTTGATATTCAGCTATGAGATGATGGGAATGGCTCCTGAACGAGTGCAGAAAAAGTAAGTCCCTGAACGATGCATCAGTGACGGTGCAGTCGTTCGTTCAGCTCCATGTCAAGATATACAAATACTCATAATATCAGTGATGCTCCTTTTTCATACTTATTTCCATAGTAATCGAAATACATAATTCAAAAATGCATTTCTAAGTACCATTCCTCCGTAACGTTATCATAAATCTGCAGGGGTCGAAAGATATTAAGTTTTTACTATACAAGTCGATGTACGCACGGCGCGGACATCCCTGTGAGTTTTGTTATCATCTTCGTAACATCATATCTGCCACATGAATAGGGCATTACAACACAACCTCGGCCCATTTTCTGCCCTTAATGAGTAACAGCATTAGCAATTTATCATCATTCCTGGAAATATTAAAGTACCAAGCGCGATTATCATATATTTCCCGTCCTCGGGGGAACCAGAGGGAGGAGGAACGCGGGAGCAGATATAATGCTTGAATTTTCTACAGCCTCCACTGAAAACGCTCAACTTTTATTCCTCTGAATTTAGCGTATAGTATTATTCTCGCCTTGATTCATATTCCTTCATTTTATTTGTCATCTTTAAATCACCAACATCCAATATCCTCCATCACTGTGTTTCATAAGAAGTCGTGCGCTATTTTGACTCATTGAGATTAGAGCATCCAAATCAACGCACCGAGGGAAGGACCGGCGTCAATGGCTTCTCGTAAGACATCTTTAGTTTTATTGACTACCATTACATTATTACGACTTTGTATCCACGTCCAGAACACGGACACCTGACTGCACTCGTCGGAGGGAGCGAGAGATACAAATTGATTCGCTGTATTATCTTCTTTTTTGCTGTTATGACGTTCCGTAGAAAACAATTCCCTTTTCCCTCCTCTCAGTGTCCACACTTAAGTGCACTGTCAAACACACATTTGTTACCGATTCATTAGCTTTTATTAATCTCTCTCTCTCTCTCTCTCTCTCTCTCTCTCTCTCTCTCTCTCTCTCTCTCTCTCTCTCTCTCTACTGTTGACGTGGTAAAAGAAAGAGAATTTCACAGTTCCCTGATGTTTGCAATTCATATTCGTTGTCTGGTGTACATTTTTCCCTTCGCGTATTAAGACGATACACTCTTCTTCCCTTGCCTTGCGTCTGTTTCGCCTGGCATCCGTTTCATCATAGACACATTGGAACCATTTTTCTACCGGCAATTCATCAACGCTTCCACAGTGGCCCTTTATACATCTTTTGCATTCTTTGAAACAAGGCCACTTCCCTAATGAACCCTACATTACGAGGGTCAGTGTTAGTGAAGGCGATCGTCTCTTCTCACTCACTGTACTATTAATTTTTCCTCATTCCCTTTCTTTTCTTTCGAAGAATTGTATTCTCCATTTTTTCTTCCTCCTACTTTCCTCTCCGATCTAGTTTTCTCCATTCCCTCCTTCGTTTTCTCCTTCTCTCCTGCCTCTCTTTGCCAAACTTTCCTTCGCCTCCTCCTTTACCCTAAGGATCACAGAGCCATTCTCGGCTGGCTCCCGAAGGCTCCGGGGGTCTTTCAGCTGGTGGTCAAGACAGCTGGGGCCATCATCACCGCCTGGTTCAGGTGGTGCCAATCTTATCCCCAAACCTGATGGTGGTGGTGGTGTCTTTGGTGGTGGTAATAGTTGTGGAGGTGGTGGTGGTGGTTGTGAGAGCAAGAAAGAGGGAGAATAATACGCGCAACAATGGTGGTGGTGTGGATGTTGTTTGTGGTAGTAATTGTAGTGTGGAGAGAGAATGGTGTACGCAAGAGTGGTATTGATGTTGGTATTTGAGGTAATAGTGGTGGTGGTGGTGGTGGTGGTGTTAGTGGTGGTGGAGGTGGCGGTGGAGAAAAGTTATTTATGCGATATCGGTGACGGTGCCGCCGTTGGTGGTTGTGGTGGCGATCGTGTTGGTGACGTGACAGTGGCTGTGGTAATGGCAACGACAGCAATAGTAACAGGAATTTCAGCAGCTGTGGTGAATGATCAGCAGAGGCGGCAGTAAAGCAGAGAGAATGTACTGTGGCAGCGGCTGTGATACAGAAGATAACCCTATATCCTTTACATGAACTTGCGTTTCAATCAGATCTTAGAAACACAAAGGCAGCGAGGATGCGTCTCACCTTGGCAAACAAAGACACGGTATAAAAATAACACGTGAGAGGGAAGGCAGGTTTCACAAGGACCGGTTCACCTGATACGGCTTACCTAATACCAACAAGGACGTATTATCCATGACCACTTGGCGTGTTTACCGTGACAGCCAATTATCCAAGGTTTTCCTCCGTAACCCTTCCGGCCAATTATTCGGACGCGGTTAATCTGTGCAGCGTTGGGGCGGCAGCTCACACAGGTAGAGGCACCGAGCGCCCTATATCGGATGTCAGCTTTAGCTACGAGACCTTGGTTATCAGCGGCGGCAGCTGGGCCGGGGAAAGGCGGGAGAGCTGAAGGGTGAGTAAATGGGGGATACAAAAGGGGAAAATGTGAACTTGCTACTAGATGATGCAGAAAATGATGGGGTGCACTGTAAAAAGATGCTAAAAAGAGTGTGTTAGGAAGATGACGCAAAAACAGGTGGAGTGCTGGGTACATTATGAGACAGAGGACAGATTATGCAAGAAGATGAAATGGAGGTTATGAATGTGAAGGTAAGAGAGCATGGGTATACACAAAAAAAAATGAGATTACCGCAAAAAAAAAAAAAAGAGGAAAAACATGAATCTGGAATTGCCTAAGGCAGAAAATTATGAAATGTGCTGTAAAAGTGTTGGGGTGAAAGTGGAAAATGTAGAAAATGAACTACATTAAAAACAAAAACATAATCTAGCCAAGAAAAAAATAAATGCCATATAAAAATAACAGAATTATGAACAAGTAAGCAAAATAAAGAAAACATATATTAAATATGTAAAAAAAAGGTAAAAATAAAAAAAACTTGATTCTCTCAGATATTCACATGAACTAAAGGCAAAAAAAAAAAACAAGCGTCGAGAAACGAATAATAAAAACGAAAAGAGTATTTGTACGATAATAACATAAATAAAGATGAAAAGAATATATCAGCACTGCGTTTACTGGGGAGTGAATCGACACAGCGTACAAATAGATAATGCAGGTTTAATATAAGAGAGAGAGGGACAGCTTGAGAGTGCCCGGGAGAAGAGAAGTAGGGAAGATGAGAGGAGGGCTGGAATGGAGGAAAGGTGGGAAGAAGGGAAAGCTCATAACCAGTGATACCCAGACATCCTTTATGTTCTCTCTCTCTCTCTCTCTCTCTCTCTCTCTCTCTCTCTCTCCCTCACCAAACAATCTCAAAATTTTCATGGATGATTTTAACCCCTTTCTTTCTTTTCTCAATATACCAGTAGTTCCACACACACACACACACACACACACACACACACACACACACACACACACACACACACACACACACACACACACACGTGCACGACCATACTGGTTCTGTTTAATAACGTATCCTGTGGTTTGATCAGTTTCAACGGGTCAATTTTTGTTTACTTCCTCATCTACGTGGTTTGCCTCCCAATCTCAGCATCACTAGCAATCATAGCTTCATGTTTGCTCTCTCTCTCTCTCTCTCTCTCTCTCTCTCTCTCTCTCTCTCTCTCTCTCTCCACCCCACTCTGCATCCTCTCTTTTTGCCTGTTTCCTCCTTTGCCACCCATTCTCATGCCTTTCCTTCCCGCTTTCTCTGCACCTGCTCCTCCAACGCTTCCTCTTTCCTTCTCCTCTCTCCTCCTCTTCTTCTCTTTCTTCTCTTGCATTTCGTCTCTCTCTCTCTCTCTCTCTCTCTCTCTCTCTCTCTCTCTCTCTCTCTCTCTCTCTCTCTCTCTCTCTCTCTCTCTCACATTCTCCCTCGCTTACTTTCCCCCTTTCATCTTTCTTTTCTTCTTCTCCCTCCATCCATTGCCTCACTTGTCTCTTCTCCCCTGAGTCTCTTTCACCCCTCACCCTCGGGGGTTCCCTTGTCCCTCCATCGTACCTCTTCATCTTCCTTTTTCCCTCCCTTTCGCCTCCTTCCTTTGCCTTCATGGTTAATAATGTCATTGTGAGGATATTTCTTTTGTTTCTTTTGCCTATTTTCCTGTGAATTCAAACCTCTCTCTCTCTCTCTCTCTCTCTCTCTCTCTCTCTCTCTCTCTCTCTCTCTCTCTCTCTCTCTCTCTCTCTCTGGTCTTTTGTTATGGTACTTTTAAATTCCGCCCACAGATGGAAGGCTCGCCGCCGGCTACACAAACGCAGCAATTCATTCACTGACGGACGCTGCACTGACAGGAAACTACACACCCAAGCTGACACAGTGTGCGCACTATACGAGGCCTGAATTACCTATTTCCTGACTTATATGGTCTTTGGCTAGCTATCCATCAACATATTCATCTATTTAACAATCTATTCTTTTAATTTATCTATCTATCGATGCGTAAAGGATGTTCAAATATGTGTAAGGACAAACTACTAGCACACACACACACACACACGCACACACACGCACACACACACACACACACACACACACACACACACACACACACACACACACACTTACACGGGCAGAAAGCAGCTGAGGTGGATTGTGGAGCAGCGGTCGATAGCGAGTCACGTTATTAAGCTGTCGACATGGCGCGCTAAGTGACCAAGACGCTCAGCCACACCGTGACGCAGGGGAGTGGAGGGTGCTGGTACAGTGTGTAGGCAGAGACACCGTTCTACTTAAAAAAAAAAAAAAAAAAAAAAAAAAATCGGACACAGAGGATAAGTAGGAGTAGAGAATGAGAGTAGTAAACCAAAATTAACATATACGTAGGTTGAAAACTTCCAGATAAGTACACAAAAAAGATAAGCAAACAAAAATGGATGCAAATAAACTAGTAGGCAAGCTGAAAAGTTTGCTAAAGACAGAAAACAAGACATCCGGACGATTAAATACAGAAAACATAATAAACAAACAAACAAACTTGTAAGCAGGCTGAATAATCACTACATAGACACAAACACAAGTGGAGGAGAGCAGAATAGTAAAACAAACACACACGCAAGTAAAAAGATGAAAAAAAAGTGGAATGCTCATCTTGTAGACAGCCACAGACACATATGGAAAGTAGAGAAGAAATACGGTAGTAGACAAGCAGGCAGATGTATCAAGGGACATCAAGGAACAAGAGAGTTAAAGACTTAGTGCTGAGGTAGGAGACATATGACAAAAAAGGAAGATTTAAGGAAATTTGCAGTAAATAACATAATTATATAACTACATATATATCTGGGGAGAGAGAGAGAGAGAGAGAGAGAGAGAGAGAGAGAGAGAGAGAGAGAGAGAGAGAGAGAGAGAGAGAGAGAGAGAGAGAGAGAGAGAGAGAGAGAGAGAGAGAGAGAGAGAGAGAGAGAGAGAGAGAGAGAGAGAGAGAGAGAGAGAGAGAGAGAGAGAGAGAGAGAGAGAGAGAGAGAGTCTGAATTCACAGGAAAATAGGCAAAAAATAATATCCTCACAATGACATTATTAATCATGAAGGCAAAGGAAGGAGGCGAAAGGGAGGGAAAAAGAGAGAGAGAGGCAAGAACAGGTAGAGATAACCTTAGCAACACAAAGCAAGACAAACAAGGTACAACATTAGCGACACTACCTCCCAGTATTGAGAAGCGAAACAATATTCATTTATCAATTCGTGTGGTGATCAGTCTGTCACACGAAAACAAAGGTGATAGCAATTCCATTTCCTCGCTCGGGGTCAAGTTTTAGCATAAATTTCCTTTTATTTCCATTTAGTTCTCTAATGGCAAAACTTCTCACACCATGGAGTTTTGTCCCACTTGAATTCAGCTTCAATACAGTTCTTTTCACTTTTTTTTTTCCTTTTCTTTTAAGAGAGCAAAGTAAGACGGGTATGCAAGGAGGCGGGGAGGGACGAGGCGTGGCTGGTGGGAAGGGGGTAAGGAAGTGGGTAGGGATAAGAAAGGCGAGAGCAGCAGAAGCGAGAGGCGGTGAAAAGTCAACAGGGAAAAAAGAAAAGATACAATTTAACATATCGCATAACTTTAAATTCAAAAGAAGGAAAAAACACACAAAGAAACGCATAAGGCAACACACACACACACACACACACACACACACACACACACACACACATACTTGACAGTACACCTACAGACTTCTAGCTGTATAATGGCATACAAAGTTAAGAACCAGCCCTCCAGAACTTTATAATTGCCTTTATTAGGATTCGAGAGAACTACCCACAGCCTTGACCTGGCTGCTCCCTCCCACGGCACGCTTTACACATTTCACCACTTTACGTGTGAGGAGAAATACCTACTTTTTTTTATGGCACATTATTGAAAGAACTCATGCTGCCAGTACAGGAAAGCACTTGTAGAATTCTTGGTGAAGCGGGAGGTCTATCAACCGGACAGCAAGGTATATTGGCGGGTATAAGTGCCGTCAAGAGCAATTAAAATCCGATGTCTGAATCAGTGGTAGATGGTAACGCTCCCAATATATTTTGAAAATCCATATTTGACGCAGGGAAAACAAGCTTACTTTACATCACATTGTTACAACATGAGAGGTAGAACTGCATATTATAGAAAGATTTTAGGCGGAGCAAATACTTTTTATATTATTGAGCATTACTGAAAGAGCATTTTCGTGTGGAATCTGAGGGATGTGTAGGTAGTGTGGGAGTTTCAGTAAACCTGAAGCACGATATGAGCAAGCGCTCCTACGGTACATTATTTATAATATTTTGTAGTGATGATGTGAACTGTGATACACATGTCACCTGTGAGGGACACTCGAGTAATCAGCGTTTTAATTTTCACCTTAACACGCAAAGACTTCCACAAGACACTATTTTCACGGTTGAATTTCGGTTGATTTTTTTCACGCAAAGGGCCTTTCTCTGTGACAGGTTTGAACAATTCTTTATTCACACAACGAAGCTCTCCTTTAACAGCCTAACGAAGCCCACTGTTACCGCGGCATGGCGCTGCTCAGCCTCTTCGCGTAATGTTCTACGATCAAAGCGTCACTTCGCGCCTCAATACCCCGGAGTAAATAAGACACGCGCATTAGGGATCGCAATTTACATCCCACACATACCCTATTCTTCGACGCGACTTTCCCTATTGAGTGGAAAACAGTTCACTCCACCAAGGAATTTAAACAATTTCTACCTTACAAAGAAATTTTTCGTCTGTATATCAATGTAGTACAAAATCGACCTTTTCAGAAATTCTACAGATAACATTTTCGAGTCCGACAACTAAGCTGATGGTTAATTATTTCTGAGAGAGCCACAAAAATCGCGCATATTGTTTAACAAATAAAGTTTTGTGATCTGCGGGACTGAGGCAACTTAAATACGGATGACATTAACTGTGAAAAAAAAGAAGTCCACATTAGATATGAGAACATAAATGAAGATACACAAAGCAAATAACCGTACACGTAGCAGTCACTCTGTAAAACATATACATGTTAACCCTATCCATGAATGTGTATAACCTTTTAAAGTACCCTTCTGATTCGGACCATACCTGAACTAAAGATTAACTTTGTCTTCACAGAAAACTTCTTCGTGAGAGGAAAAGATGATAATTGTCTATACATAGTTCACGCGACCATTTTCATTCACCTCCACGATGTCCTCAACTCAACACGAGTACGCGCCTTCTCGGAGCATAAAAGACTTATTTTTACGAAGACTTTTTCTGTATGAGATATTCCCTTTCATTTGACAAGCGTAGAAGTTACACAGGCACTGGATGAACAATGAAACGTTCCACTGAAGAGAAAGAGGAAGAGAGGAAGATTGGAGCGGGAGGGGGTAAGGAGAGGGTAAGGAGGAGGAAGAGGAAAGGGAAGGGGAAAAAGGAAGAGGACGAGGGAGACGGGGAGGAGAAAATATTAAAGGAAAAGAAAACACCTCAGAGATATGCACAACCAAACAATTCCTTAACATAAAGCTAATATTGTTTTCACCATTTATAATTGGAAAACATTTAACCAGCGTGAATATGTTAGGGTTTCTTATGACACAAACACACACACACACACACACACACACACACACACACACACACACACACACACACACACACACACACACACACACACGGAAAAAATTATTAGTACTAACAAAAGATGACAACAAATCTTTCCTTAGTTGTATATCATACTAACCATTATAAGCTTAAAACATCAGCTAGTTGTGATTGACACGACATGATGCTTTTGTCTTCCGATTGCCTGATCCCTGGTACAGGCTGCCGAGAATCGGGTCTCTTTAATCAACAACCGTGGCGGCAACCAGATGCTCGACTTCAACTGCAGTAAACACATGACCTTGAACAACCCTCGGCAACGACAGAAAATTAATTTCAATCCTTCATATTCCAAACGCGTTTCAATGTAGGTGACGGTATTGCTAATAGCGCAGCCTCACGAGCCACACAACCAAAGAAGAACGTTGCAATGATCACATGATATGAAGCCATTTCATCAACATTAACGTTCACTCTTTGTAACATATTTTTTTTCAACTTCTCCAGTATATATCTTTAATTAGACGTAATAATTCTCCCTAGGTATGTCCAGTATTTCCTGTGATTTCCTGTTTTAGTAAACGCAAGATTTTCCTTTTTTTTCCAATGCTTTCTATTTCAATTTTTTTTTCCTCTGCCACCCTCAGTTCCTTCCTGCCTTCACTGCTCCTTCTCACAGGTCCTTCCTTTCCCTCATCATCCTCTTATCGCCTCTCCTTTTTCCTGCCATCTCCCCTCTTTCCACTCCCTTCCCTCCCTTAGTTCTCCTTTCTCCGTCCCCTTCCCTCCTCAATGATCACCTCGCGGCAGCATCCACTAATGAATCCTCTCGCTGGTTCCCGTTAACGACCCTTAAGTGTTGTCTTTATGGCGTATTTCAGGAATGAAAGTAATTAACCTCTGGCCTTTATGCTCCCCATACATCCCACTCGGAGCCTCTGTCACAGGATTGTGTGTGTGTGTGTGTGTGTGTGTGTGTGTGTGTGTGTGTGTGTGTGTGTGTGTGTGTGTGTGTGTGTGTGTGTGTGTGATAGAGCACTATAACCGCAGATAATGCTGTAGTAAAAACAAAGAAACAAATAAATAAATAAATAAATAAATAGATAAAAAAAAGTTCTAAAAACAGAGGCAAAAGGAAGGTCAGGCAAGTTCAGTTCCGGCAGTAGGTCGGCGTCTGGGTGTGGCGCGGTCTGCCTTTAGCTATCCCCGGCGAGCTGTCTCCTGCGTTATAAGGTGCTTAAGTTAGGCGACATGTGTCTCGAGGGACAGGGTGACAGGTGAGATGAGGAGAGAGAGAGAGAGAGAGAGAGAGAGAGAGAGAGAGAGAGAGAGAGAGAGAGAGAGAGAGAGAGAGAGAGAGAGGGGAAAGGGAGGAGACGGGAAGAAAGACGTGGGAATGTAATTCAAGATGGCAACATCCTCTGTTCTCGGGTTACGGCCACTGCTTTCCTCCACCTTAGCCTGACGTGAAACAGACTGACTGGCCAAAAAAACCGGACTGACATTTGAGTATAGATGACTCAAAAAAGACTGAACGAATACAAATACGTGTACAAAACTGAACAGACAGGATGACGAACGAATCACTCAGAGAAAACAGGAACATTCGAAAACACACACACACACACACACACACACACACACACACACACACACACACACACACACACACACACACACACACACACACACATACACACACACATACACACGGAAACGTAAGCAACAAAAATAGGTATTTAAAGAAAAAAAAATCGTACAAGAGAATCAAATCCCCCGAGTGTGTGCCAGTCTTCACAACACACCGAAATAGATTATGAAGGCTGTAACACCCAACACCTTCACCCTCAACAACACCCATAATTAACACGCTTAGGTACCTTCACCATCCAGGGCCTTCACCACCATCGCCAACACAGGATGCAATAGTGAGGAGAATGGTTAGGTGGTGACGCAGTGAAGTGATATCGAATGGAGGTACAGAGATTCAGGTAGATGTGGGAGGAGGTATCCTTTTTGGGGAGATGGTGGTAGTGATGATGGTGGTGATGATGGCGGGAGTCAAATTGTGTGGGGTGGCGATGGATTGAATCTGATAAAGGTAAAAGAAGCGAGGCAGCGGTATGTGTAGGTGTGGGAAATTCTTCATATAGAAACGGGATAAAAGGGAGTTCATCAGAATCCAGATGGGCGTGTCCTGGCGGGAATATGTAGGTGACGCGGTGGGGACGAGGTAAAGTAGGATAACTGCGCTGAAGTGAGAAGGAGCTCGAAATGCCACAATGACATCATTATTTCTTACGTAGCCTGTTTTTGTTCTTGTAATCAAACCTCCACAAAATATCTCAATATATCACTACCAACATACCTGTAGAGTAAATTATTAGTTTTACGTAACGTTGTCTTGAAGGAAAGATAGTGTAGGAATGACATTTCTGGCAACACTAAGGTTTCCCTACTGAGCGAGGTGTCACAAGTCCGCCACCCAGAACCCGAACATTTACGCCACGCCTTCACAATAAACACTTGTATTTATGCAGTTATCAGGTACATACTTGCTTGCCACACCTGCAGGGCCTCAGGGTGCGCGTCGGTTAAGGTATCAGCACCACTCACCAAGGGCTGGCCGCAAACAAGATGGTGGCAGGGATCGCCGGACATGCACGCGTCACAACAAATTAAACAATACCAGTGAGAGGTGAGAGGAGGTGAGGACTGAGTCACTCCTTCTTGAATGCTTCAGCTTCGTGTTTCAAATCAGCTTGGGACTTTTTTTTCACACAAACGCTGCCAATAAAAACGTGCACACTTCACAGTTTGAACTGAACTGTTTTTGCACTACTGACAAATCTTGGTGAGGTGTAGAATAACCCCACCGAGCTATGCTCTTCAATGTCTTGATATGCGACTGCGTAACACTCAACCTTGACTCGCCTACGACGCAGAGACCACCATGCTAGTCTTCCTCCCTTTTGAAATTGTTCAGCATTGACAGCAAATGAAGGGAACCTTGGTAACCTGATGATGCAATGACACAGTGTAACACTGTTATTGTGACATTTCAAGAGGATGAATAAGTGAAACATTAATGATGATTGTGAGAGTGGTGTAAGTGAGTTGTGTAAGTAGCAGTGACGGTAATACAGGTTGTCATTGGTGGTACAAGCAGTGAGGGTGGAAGAACGAGGTGTTATGCTCTCAATTCGTTAAATGTTGCTGCTGCTTCTGCTGATGCTTATGCTGGTAACATAACCATCCTATTACTGCACCCACTGCTATTACTACTACTGCTATTACTACTACTGCTATTAATACTACTACTACTACTACTACTACTACTACTACTACTACTACTACTACTACTGCTACTATTACTACTACTAATACTGCTACTTTTATTGCTGCAGCGCTGCTGCTACTACTAATGATGATGATTATAACAATGAAAATAAAAATAATAATGGTAATAATAATAATAATAATAATAATAATAATAATAATAATAATAATAATAATAATAATAATAATAATAATAATAATAATAATAATAATAATAATAATAATAATAATAATAATAAAAGCAACAATATGAATAACAAAAACAAGATTAGTAACAATAATACATAATAAAAATAATAAAAATAATAACAACAATAATAATAATAATAATAATAATAATAATAATAATAATAATAATAATAATAATAATAATAATAATAATAATAATAATAATAATAATAATAATAATAATAATAATAATAATGATATTGAAAATAAAAAAATAACAATATCAATGATAAATTCATAACATTAATGATAACAATATTGTTATTATTGTTGTTGCCGTTGTTGGAATTTCATTATTAACTTCACTGGTGTAACAGAACTTACTCTTCGTTTTACATTTGTCATACCAGCATTACAACACGACTCCAATACTTTCCACACGCCTACGTTTAGCGCTATGAGTGAGAGAGTTCCCAGCGGTTGTCTGAATCTTCACTGCGAATCCCAGACATAAGGTTGTCACTAAGCACTTAACAAACCCATTTCATGGCATTCTTGCGGTTGTCTCTCCCACTTGAGTCCATGACAAATATTTCCGCAGTTAGAAATGTTGGCCAGAAACAGAATCTTCCCCCTTTGGGACTTGACCGCCATGAGCCAGGATCTTGCCTTTCCATTTTTCTCTAAATAGACCAACCCGCTCACCTATTTTTATCTGGAAGGTTAACCGCAACTCGTATATTCCTTCCCAGTACGAGTATGCTCCACAATTCAGCTGGTTACTATCTCAGTTACGCTAGGTTATTTTAGGCAAACTCAGGATACAATGGTTCTGTTAAATCAAGAGAAATCGAGGTTCTCATCCTGTAAGAGAGAGAGAGAGAGAGAGAGAGAGAGAGAGAGAGAGAGAGAGAGAGAGAGAGAGAGAGACAATCGTTAGAGAGCCAAACTAAAAACTTCAACCGTGTGTGCACGCACCAGTAAACCTCATTCTGACAGCATACATAAACATAATAGTGAGAGCAGCAAGTCTCTAGTATTTGTCTGTAAAGAGAGCCTTTCTGTAAAATGTATCGTATTCCAAAATAAAATAGTAGGATAATATATTATGACATTGAGAGAGAGAGAGAGAGAGAGAGAGAGAGAGAGAGAGAGAGAGAGAGAGAGAGAGAGAGAGAGAGAGAGAGAGAGAGAGAGAGAGAAAGAAATCCAGTAATGAAATATATAATTAATGAGACCAAGTGCCCGTCAGACAACGCTGATTGGAACCAATTTCTTTGTTTCTCCTCTCAAGGTGACCACTCTTCACCTGCTCCTACCACTGGCAGCTACAGTGTCAAATGCCATGCACCAGACACCACAACACAACTCATTCTATTTCAGACATACCATTCTTTTGCCCTCCTCTCCCCTCTCATCCCCGTCCCGCTGCTGCACACCGCCGGGGAGGGAAAGGAAGTTCAAGGGGAGAAATGGAAGGGTTGGGGAGAGTTGAAGTGAGAGAGGAAAATGGATTTTTCCTCCCTCTATCACACCACAGCATCAGTGACGTGTGTGTGTGTGTGTGTGTGTGTGTGTGTGTGTGTGTGTGTGTGTGTGTGTGTGTGTGTGTGTGTGTGTGTGTAATATAGTTGGTAGAACAGGTAAATTTTAATATTTGTATCACGAGTGGTGGGATGTGCAGTAAAGAGTATATTTCACTGAAGGCAATGCTAAAGAGAGAGAGAGAGAGAGAGAGAGAGAGAGAGAGAGAGAGAGAGAGAGAGAGAGAGAGAGAGAGAGAGAGAGAGAGAGAGAGAGAGAGAGAGAGAGAGAGAGAGAGAGAGAGAGAGAGAGATTTTTAAAGTTACATTTTTGCTAGAGAAAGGATGTCGGCCGTCAAAGAGACATCTGCTAAAAGTTTCAGGACGAGCATGGAATCAAGCACAAAGAACACCAGGGTTTTAGTCCCACATCTGCCGATCAGCGCACGGCGTTTTATAAAATGTCACATAATTAATAGCAGACAGAACTACAGGGAAGTTCATACCGGTTGCCAAAGTCGTAGATTTAAAATTTAGAAGCCAATCAAAACTTTAAAAATAGGGTTTAGGTACAAGGTGACAGGCTGTCGGCAACACTACTCTCTCTCTCTCTCTCATCCATACACACACACACACAGACACACATACGTGATCTAGCTAGCTTCCAGGCAAGAATATTCTCCAGTTGCGAGTCTGATACAAACATAGAAATTGTCAAGAAATATTACTATAGGGAAAAGTTGAAACCTCTTTGTTTCCTGCAAAGTTTATGTTTTAAATAGTGACTCCATCTGAAGCATCAGATCCATAACTCCTCTGAAAACGCAGACAGGACGAAAGATAACCAGTGATGAATCTTACTGAGGACTTGTGAGAGCCTATGTCTTGCCGGAGCACCGTGAAGTAACCAGCCAGGTGGTGTGGTTGGCTGGCAGTTTTAAGAAAGCTGTTCAAACTTAGAGCGGGTATTTTTTTCTAGAATAAAAGCGGAATATGATAAGCCTCTTCATTAGTAAATCTTTCAAGATTTTTTTAAACTACCTGTATTTCACCTATTACTTACAAAAAACGTTTACAAATATGGTTCACTTCATAAAATCGTATAATCTACGTCTTTCTATGTAAATTTTAAAGATCTGGAATGGAAATAGTGGAATTAAAACAAGGAAACCTACAGTTCGACAAAACCCACGCGATGGGAAGGAGGGCATGAGAGACGGAGGAAAGGAGTGAAGGAAATAGGGAAACTTCTGACAACTTTTGATATTAGTTGACGCTTTCTCTCTCTCTCTCTCTCTCTCTCTCTCTCTCTCTCTCTCTCTCTGGTGGTTGGAGGCCGTAAAGATGATAGTTACTGGGTGTCGAGGCAAGTCATCGGCCTGCAACATCCTCCACCAATGTCAAGCTTTTTTCTCTCTTTCTTTTTTACTGTTTCTGAGAAAAGCAATACTGCAGCTGGCGGAGGGATATGTAGCAGCCGGAGCCGTAAGAGCCACGCACGGTTCGGGGAGGCAGCATGAACTTAGTAACCAAAGTTGTGAGTTGTGTCAGTCATATGTGTTGCACGCATTTCTCCAGACGAATGGCACTCAAGTGTATATTTGAAAAAGACAAGATGCACTTATGCACTTGACAAAACAAAATTGTTAGCATTACTGCATCTGTTCCCCAGAAGATCCTCTCAACACATCGGCTTGCAAAGAACTATTTCAAAAAGTCATTATATATATATATATATATATATATATATATATATATATATATATATATATATATATATATATATATATATATATATATATATATATATATACGCACACACAAAGACACACACACATAAACACACACACACACACACAAAGATACACACACACACACACACACACACACACACACACACACATCCACCCCCCTCCCTCCAAACACACACGGAATCTATAGGTGGAAGGTTGAGGTAACTTTCAGATAATATATGCATAGCCATGTCCTCAGGCGAAGGGAAGGCGAAGGAGTTGGTGATCCTGAGTGGTGACGGGAGCGAAGAAGGGGAAATTGTGTTGTTGTTGTTGTTGTTTGTCGTTGGTGTTGTTCTTGTTCTTGTTCTTGTTGCTCTTGTTTTTTGTGTTGTTCCTGTTATTGTAACAGTTATTATTAGTCTTCCTCTTTATCATCATCATTATCTGCTTTTTCTTCTTCTTCTTCTTCTTCTTCTTCTTCTTCTTCTTCTTCTTCTTCTTCTTCTTCTTCTTCTTCTTCTTCTTGCTCTTCTTCTTCTTCTGTGGTGTTGATACTGCAGTTGATCATGGAACTGACGGTAGTGAAATACCAGAACTTAATTGTGGTGATGATGGTGATAATAGCGATGCTGGTGATTGTGTCGGTGGTGCATATGAGTGGTATTACAATTAGTGGTAGTGATGTTGATGTATGGAGGTGGCAGTGGTACAGGTCGTGGTAGCGGTAGCGATAGTTTTAAGCGTATACTGCTGCTGGTGGTGGCGGTGGTGGTGGTGGTGGTATTGGGAGTAGCAGTGTTGGTATTGACAGCAGCGGGATCATAAATAAACACACCAGAAAAAGGGAAAAACTCGTGTTATCCCCGCTGATAGAGAAGAGACGGAACACAGAGTAGTAGAAAGGAGAGCACCAACGCGTCCCAAATCTGGGGCGGCACCATTAATACGCTCTTCGTCATCCCCAACACGGCCATTACTGCCATAACATCCTCCCCTGAGGCTAATTACCATCCCAAGCACCAGTCCAATTACCATTCGTCACCTGTGCCACAAACGTCATGGCCCTATTACACCTTATTATCCCGTATCACATAATCACTAGCGCACCTTTCGGGACACTGGACTCCGACGCATCACCATCATATCCTCACATCATCAGTTCAGCACATCGCCTGTTTGGAATGCGGAATAAATGGAATTAATTTAACTCAGGCTAAGCATCGATGATCACGCTCGTGAAATTCAAAGCATACTGCAACAACACATCATCACGAAGTATTATCACCGCTTACCCTACTCATCACTATAATCATCCTTGCCTTACCAACTGCTACTACTTCTTAACTGTCACTACAAGCATTACCACAATTTCCATCACTATTACTACTATCATCACCAAAAAAATGTCAGTACCAGGACCACCACATCATCATTTCTGCGACACCACTGCCGAACAAGTGCTGCACATCAACCATTCTGCCTACCCACGGCGACACTGGGTTTAGCTAATTTGCTTTTCTCGCCGGACACCTGCCTTTCCTGTACTTTTGGAGAGTCGCTCCGTCACCTGACAATTCGGCAGGTGTGTACAAAAGCAGAATGTTCTCTCTGAGCTTCTTTTGTGGTAGAGCCCAAAAAAATATCGTTATCCTCGCTATTCTTTGTGTGTCCAATTCTTCTCGCATTTTTGTTCTCTGGCCACTTTGTCTATTTATTCAATTCAGTCACCGAATCACGGCCATAAACTAAAGGAGGAAGTTATCATGCAGAGTAAATACGTAAATACAAATAGTATATAAACTTAACATTCGCTAAGAAATCAGGACCTTGAGCCAACACAGCAAGGCAACTCTGAATTTATTGCGACGCTAAATATTCTTGAGACTAACAGGAGGAAAAAGGGGAACTGAAGGACACTCGATCTGCTTCACAAGACCCAAGTCCCTCCCAACACTGCCGCTAACTAACCTGCCTCGCCCCTCCTCTGTCTGGACCCTTACCTGGCGCTGCACACCTGACATCGCTAGGGGTGAAGGGTCAGGCTATTCCAGTCAATCATTACGAGAATCACAAGGGTAAATATTCGACGAGGAACGAGGAAGGCTATAAACCATTTTATCGAAGGACACAGCAAACATTTTCAAGACATGGACACGTAAACAGACGGAAAGCTGGAGTAAATAATAATAGTTAATGATGATTGCGGACACGAGAGCATTGCAAATATCATAAAACTGAAACGAATTATGAGAAATATTGAAAAGTGAACAAGACAAAAAGCACGGAGATATACAGAGAAAGGTCGGAGTAAACAAAATTAATGAATATGTGAATTTGACTGACACGAAAACACCTGAAATAAGAAATAAAATAAAAGTCTAATTGATGATGATGAATATTGGGAGATATGTGGCAGATTGATCATGTATGGAAAGTCACTAACTGAAATGCATTACACTCAGATATATCTCTTGATATTTTTCATTCAAACATGATTCCTAGTTGCTAAAAATCATCCACTATGCTTCTTAATTAGTACCGAGAATACTGTAATAATATAAATTCAAGGAAACTACAAAGAAAAAAGTAAATGCAGAGTGAATAATAAAGGCCGAATAAGATATAGCTCACTTAAGATGAATATATACGTTGAAAGTCAAGAAACTAAACGAAAACAACAATTACGGAGAGTATTTCTGTAAAGATGACCACAACTGGGGACTCATCAGAAGCACTTCTTCCTGGTGACGATAATAAAACATGCATGGGTGGAAGAGGCGCGTAATCAAGGAAAACATGACAAACTTGAATGATTGCAACTGTTCGTTCTGAGCAGTAGGAAGGAAACACCACACACCGTCGAGAAAAATGTGACATTACACATGTAAGAAAAAATGACTGGAAATTGATAAAGAATAGAAGGACGTAAAAGAAATAAGAAAACGAACATTGTCGAGAGAAACATCCGATGACCGAGACCAAGAGAAACGAAAAGTGTGCGATGACAAAAGGAAGAAAAACAAACGAGGTCAGGAATAGAAAGAATAGCCAAGAAAAAGGAAAATCGCGGGGACAAAAATACCAAAATAATCACGAAAATAAAATAATAACGAGTGAAGATAAGAATGATTCATGTGTAGAGAAGAAAACACATAAAAATAACAAAACGAGAACTATTCGACACTGTTAAACTATATCGCATAGAGAGAGAGAGAGAGAGAGAGAGAGAGAGAGAGAGAGAGAGAGAGAGAGAGAGAGAGAGAGCCACAAAAGGGAGTAAATCTGGCCTGGTGTATGTCTGGAGTGAAAGAGAAGTGTGTCCGGGGGCAAGGGAGAGGCGAAAAAGGGAAAAGAGAGGAGTGTCAAGAGAGAGTGGGAAGGAGAGGAAAGCAAGATAAAAACGGAAACGGGAAAAAGAGTAAAGACGTGAAAGACATGGAGAGAGAGAGAGAGAGAGAGAGAGAGAGAGAGAGAGAGAGAGAGAGAGAGAGAGAGAGAGAGAGAGAGAGAGAGAGAGAGAGAGTCAAGGGAAAACGATAAAAGGGAAAAGCATGTTAGGAGTCGAGAGAGAGAGAGAGAGAGAGAGAGAGAGAGAGAGAGAGAGAGAGAGAGAGAGAGAGAGAGAGACGAGAAGGAAAGGGGGGGAGGCGAGGTGCCATGATCGGGCCGCCGTCTGCCTTGTGTCAGCCGATAAATACAGTTGCCAGTCTCGCCAGGACCCGGCGTCGCCTCCAGGAGCGATATTGTTCTGGCCAGAGAAAAATAAAAAACGAACTTCTTCCCATCCTCCGTGTTACGACCAAACCAAACCCATGACGTCAAAGATACGAGTCTGACTGTACAACTTCCCATATTTCTTTCACTTAATTTGTCAGCGTTCCTCGTCTCTATCGAGGAAATTCCCACCCCACTTCGGCAGTCGTTCCCAGACAGAGACTCTTTGTAAGGTTCACAGTTATATGTATTTTTTGTTCCTAATGCAACAGACGCTAATGTGATAACGCTTTCCCGGGGGATGCGCGTGGGAGCAATGTTTCAAGTGTGCTAGACTGCTGCGAGAGATTAAAGAGTGACAGCAATGCCTCTAAAACGTCTAATTTCAGAGCAGATTATGCACATGGGCAGACTGATACAATGACCGAGAGAGAGATATTCATGATTATATTCATTGTTGCACGAATCAATTTAGCAGCACACACTATAATTTCCTTATCTATATTTTGGCCATTTGGGAAAACATATAATAATCCTTTGCAAAATTCCTTTCCTGATGACCAAAACAAAACATGTACTTAGTCACTTGTATTAACGACGGATGACGTGAATCAGAACTGTCACCACATAAACTTGCCTTTCGTGACGATCATCTGATAGGGCTCGGGAGGGACGGCACGGTAAGGCACGGCAGGTAACAGAGTGTCGTAGAAGGAAGAATCAAGATCCTCGTGGGCGTCCCTCGCTTGAGAAAGGATCCAGCGCACGGGAGAAAAGTAAACAGACCAGACCGGAGGAGGAAGAGAAGTGAGTCAATCCTCTTAAATGTTGGCGGCAGAAGGATCATTTATATTTTTATCCTCTCTCTCTCTCTCTCTCTCTCTCTCTCTGTGTGTGTGTGTGTGTGTGTGTGTGTGTGTGTAATTCACTGTTTGATCTACTGCAGTCTAAGATGAGACAGCCAGACGTTACCCTACAGAATGAGCTCAGAGCTCATTATTTCCGATCTTCGGATAGGCCTGAGACCAGGCACACACCACACACCGGGACAACAAGGTCACAACTCCTCGATTTACATCCCGTACCTACTCACTGCTAGGTGAACAGGGGCTACACGTGAAAGGAGACACACCCAAATATCTCCACCCGGCCGGGGAATCGAACCCCAGTCCTCTGGCTTGTGAAGCCAGAGCTCTAACCACTGAGCTACCGGGCCGTGTGTGTGTGTGTGTGTGTGTGTGTGTGTGTGTGTGTGTGTGTGTGTGTGTGTGTGTGTGTGTGTGTGTGTGTGTGTGTGTGTGTAAATTTATTCCTTTCCTTGAATTCATTAGCTTCATTCCGCTAATTTTATCGATTTGTTTGTTTATGTGTGTTTATATTCATATATTACTACATCTGCAGCATGGATATATGTCACTAAAGTACGTTTGTATGTAAGATATTTGTAATACAAATATTTGTATGCATTTAGATCAATTTATGTTACCATTTGCATATGCATGTATGTATGCATCTATCTATCTATTCTATCTATCGATCGACAGATTTGTCTATCTATTTGAATATATATTCATCTAAACGTTAATCTATATATTGATCGGTCACTAGCTCATCTATTTTACCATTTATGCATGTATGTATGTATATATGTATGCATATATCTATCAATCAATCGATCGATCGGTTTGTCTATCTATTCAACTATATATTCACCTAAACGTTAATCATTATATTGATTTGTCACTAGCTCATTAAAAAGATCATGACACTTTGAGACACGAGGCCTGACAAAAAAGTTACCTTTTTTTCCTGTATATGGGAAAAATAAGTAATCATCAAAGCGGGCAGAGCATTACCGTAAAGAAGTAAATGCGAGGGGGATTAGCCTCAGGTGAACTGGGATAAGGCGCGTTCACTACCATATTTATTTTGGTTCCCTCTGACGTGAGAGGAGGAAAAAGCATAGAAGCCAAGATGAGAATAGGAAAAATACCTGAGAGGAGTGTATATCGAGCTTCTCCGTGGGAAGGATTGAGGATGGTGAGGTGCGCGGGTGTGAGGCGAAAGCCAAAAGTGTGGGAGCACCAAACCCCGTTGCAGGTAGTGGAGAGTGAGAGTTTTTGAAAATATTAATAAAACTATATAAAAAAAAAAAAAAAAAACGCGCTGTCTCGGATGATTCTTGAGAAGGGAAAATATGCATAACGTATATCTTTTAGATAATAAAAATAAACATGACAGTAATAATAGCAACAACAAAAACAATAACAATGTTTCCAACAGGCATAGAGCAAAGACACGACTTACGAAACATTACAGGAGAAGCTCATCCCGGCAGTACGAGAAAATTATCTACATCAGGATTTACAGTGCAACGTTTTCTTACCGAAGCAGACAGCAAGGCAGAGGGCACCTTGAACAACACCAGGAGACACAAACGTAAGATGTTGTCATGTCCAGGGTCATGTTAACGAAAATCAATGTCTTCCTCAGAGAACATAACAAGTCACCAACACAGAGAAAAGCTTCACGAATTTACTTGTAGCCATTGTTAAAAGAAAAAGATGCGTTTGTTTAATGTATCAACACGAGATTTCTCTTTTTGTTTCATTGATGGACAAACACACACACACACACACACACACACACACACACACACACACACACACGCGCGCGCGCGCATATATACCCCTTTTCTTTCCATCTTTTCTCTTCGTTTTTTTTTTCCATGCTTGGCTCACACCATAAGTGTTCCTTTCCTAGTTTCATGTTTAAAACTCTTCCTGGCACACTGCCCACTCTCTCCCTCCTCCTCTCATTCCTTGCCTCTTAACATCATCAAACATTCATAAAAAAAGCTTGTAAACCAAATCTCCATCTCCATTTAGAGAGGAGACTAATGCTGGTCTGAGCCGTCACTATCAGCGTCCTACCCAGTAGTTTGGAACTTGTTCAAGTCAGACGAGCTCTTGAACTTTATGTGGAAATAAAGAACACTGGGGCAAGCCCCGCTGGGGTCCCGACAGCTTGCGGCTAAAATAGAGGAGAGGGTCCGGTGGCCAGTCTTGTGAGAGAGAGAGAGAGAGAGAGAGAGAGAGAGAGAGAGAGAGAGAGAGAGAGAGAGAGAGAGAGAGAGAGAGAGAGAGAGAGAGAGAGAGAGAGAGAGAGAGAGAGAGAGAGAGAGAGAGAGAGAGAGAGAGAGAGAGAGAGAGAGAGAGAGAGAGAGAGAGAGAGAGAGAGAGAGAGAGAGAGAGAGAGAGAGAGAGAGAGAGAGAGCCCCAGCCGCCATGGCAGCAATGGCAGGAAAGTTGTCTTTTGGCGCTGCTGCTCTCCCACTCCAAGATGACGTCAAGATACTTGGAGTGGAGGTGGATCGAGGGCTGAGGTTTGACAGCCATGTCAAATCCATTGCCAAGAAAGCCTCTCACAGGATCTCCGCTCTCAGAAGGATCGCCAGTTTCCTCGACAGGAAGGGGAGACTGCTGCTGTACAAGGCACAGGTGCGGCCCCACCTTGAGTACGCAGCTCTCTCCTGGATGTCCTGTGCCGCCACACACAGAAGGAGACTGGACAGCATCCAACGCCGCGCCATACGGCTAGTAGATGCTGCAATACCACCTCACCCAGAGCCTGAGCGTCCTCTTGATTCACTGGAACACCGCAGAGATGTGGCGGCGATCGTAGTGTTCCATAAGGCACAGGTGCAAAGAGTGCCACATCTGGCAGGGCTGCGTCATCCTCTGAGAGTCACCGCACGGAGCACGAGAACGGTGCTCAATGGTGGTGACGCCGTAGAGGTGCCGCGATCCCACGGGTGTCAGCATCAACGCACCTTCGCAGGACGCGTCTCCAGGATGTGGAACTTGTTCACGGCCGCGGTGCCTCACGTCCAGGAGATGAACACACACAGTGTCAAACTGATGGCACATAAGTGGAGACAGACACTGCCAACTCCTCTGACACTCTTTGTGACGTGACACTCAGTGTAGTGCAGTGCGTGAATAGTGCTAGTGAAGTGAAAAGAACAGTGCTCCATCTTGTATATTATCTATTTTTAAGTCTTGTAAATATTGTAGAGAAATAGATTGTAGTACCCTTAGAATAGGTAGCACACGACAGTGCGCCTTTGGGTACATGTTCTTCTGTATAAATTATGTTTAAATAAAAAAAAAAAAAAAAAAAAAGAGAGAGAGAGAGAGAGAGAGAGAGAGAGAGAGAGAGAGAGAGAGAGAGAGAGAGAGAGAGAGAGAGAGAGAGAGAGAGAGAGAGAGAGAGAGAGAGAGAGAGAGAGAGAGAGAGGAGACGTACAAACGGACGGACGGATAGACAGACAGACAGACAGACAGACAGACAGACAGACAGACAGACAGACAGACAGACAAGAAGGGAGAGGCACAAGCACTTAGACAAACAAACAGAGTAACAGGTAAGCAAGCAGAGAAAACAAACACAAAAGTAGGGAATGCCACACACTGGCAAAGAAACACACAGACAAACATAGACACACACAGATAGACAGACAAAGAAGGGGACTTTTATTTCCTCTACAAAATGTCATGAAGATCTGCTCCAAGAATATACGCGAGCCTCATCTGGGACGCCTCTCCAGGAGTGCCGAAAGAGCCCTGCAAATGACGTAAACGCAAATTAATGCGGACGAAATGCGTCTCTTAGTACCGAGTCTCGTAAATTGCTTTTCTTTATGGGAGAGTGAGCGTCCTGACATAAGCTTGGCGAATTAGGACATCTTTTTTTTTGTGAAGCAGAAAAAACTCATCAGACGTGAAGGAAAAAGTAACCGGACTCAGAAAAGAGAAAATCCGTGAAAAATCTGCACAAATTTTGCGACCCCTCGGTATCACAAGTCAAATGGCAGTAGATCCGGTGCTCCATATCATTGCCCACACAAAGGACTCCCTGAACTCTCACAGTGAATCATGATGAAGAAAAGGTTTGATGTTCCTGATGAATAAGCGATGATCTTACCATGCACTAACACCGTGAAGTACCAGTAAGGAAGAAGCTGAGGCTACCAAGACGCACTCACCTCTAAACAACGACTTGTAAGCTGTAGGAGTGACACATGCACTTTTTAATACCTTCTGTGGGTTACAATCCTTTTCATTGTATTCCTGTGTCACTCAGTCTCTCGTATTCTCTGTTATCTTCCTCACATCGTCATGCTTTAAATGTCCAGTCATGCAGTCCAGCTCCCTTTTCCCCCGCCTTGTGTAATTCAGCACATCAAGTTAATATTTACATCATCTGTCGTATTCTCACTGTCCACACTATTATTCATTATCCTTACGTGCTAGCATGTCGTATGTTATTCGCGCAGTGCATATATCTTCCAAACATTTTACGTAATTTTCTAAAGCTTCCAGCCTGCCTATTTCTTTTTCCCTTTCATACTCTGCATCCCTCCATGTATGATTTAAAGGGATATTTTACTCTCAAATACCAACACATTTTCTTTCCCCCAAAAAGGTGAACTGAGGTCACGCCGGCCATAAAAAAAGGAGGCCAAACAAGGGCGAAGTCTCAAAATCTGACAGAGGCTTTCGCGGACGATGCCCTCTGATAAGGAATTGGGATGTGTTGAGGTTTTTATATTGCACTTAGGGAGAGAAATGCGGAGCTGCCACAGACGTCGTTCCTCGCCTCAGGTCAAGGGTAAAACAAAC